>NC_141607.1:36971771-37124271 GCF_047967505.1 Dipteris shenzhenensis
AACCTACTATCTCCCTTTCATCTACAAAGATAGAGTGCAAGGCTGCTTGTACACCGACATGTGAAACATTGTGGCTCAGGTGGATCTTGGAGGACATGAATGTGGCCCAAGAAGATGCGAAGGTGATTATGTGTGACAACCAGAGTTGCAAAGCAATTTCCAACAACCCTATGTTTCATGCACGGACGAAGCACATCGAGGTCCACTACCACTTTGTTCGTGAACTCAATGACAAAGGAGTCATAGAGTTGATGTATTGTCAGACCGACGACAACATCTCGGACATCTTCACGAAGGCGCTTCCCAAGGAGCAAATGGAACACCTCATTCGACGCATGGGGATGGGCCCATAGTTGTGTCATTGAGAGGGGGTGTTAGAATGTCCTTGTCCCCATCTGTGAGCCCCCGATTCGAGGGGACAAAGGCGCAGAGGGGAAGGGAGGTTCATACCTAGCTGTTTTTGGAGGCAGAACTGTACCGGATCTGAGGCAGCACCCTGTGTGGTAAAATGCACCAACAAACAAGGGGGGCTGGAGAAGGGATGCAGGCAAGTTTTGGGCCTGGCATCAATAGTCCACAAGGCCCACAAAGGGGCCTATTTATAGGCCAAACCAGCCATGTCTGGTCGGCCACCTACAGCCCCTTATAACTGACTAGATCAGGTCAGTTAGGGGCCCTATCAGGTCCGGTGCCTAGGTCAGGGAGCCGACTCCCTAGTCAACCACTTTGAGAGGCTATGGCCCTCCTATAAAAAGCCCCCCCACTCCCCCTCATTCCTCATCACTAGCACTGACATCCTTGCACCCGGGCAAGTGTGCAGGGAGAGGAGAATACTCAGCCTTTTGTATTAGCATCACTTTGTTGTTCGGTGCTCACCTTTTGAGCTTTTTTTAGCCCACTGTTAGTGGAAGAATACATCTGAGTTTTGTCTCTATCTCTCAATCTCTCTTTGAGTGTTGTATGAGCTACGATCGGGAGTGAGAGGAGTGAGTGATTCTATCCTCTACTTTCCAACAGTCTTGGTGTTGCAAAGGAGTGATAGTGACAACATGCCAGGCCTTGACACTAAGGGAGACTAATTGGATGTAGAGACCCTTGCCGAAGATACCCTCATGCATGGCATTTACAGCGTGCAATAGGTTGTTGATGTTGAGGATAAGTCCATTTCAATTGCATTATGCGAAGGCTTCCCCCCACTTAGCATTTTCAAGGACACGCATTGTAGTCACCTTAGCACATACAACATACGTACGCCAATCTTGAACCAAGAAATAGGATGGTGGGGGCTGAGAAACAAAGACCGTCATTTCAGACTATCCATAGAGAACCTCCTCTTCAAGACGATAAAAATACTTATGCGCCAAGTCTTCTCGTCGACATGGGTTAGGATGTGCAAAGGCCAACTAAAAGGGCACCGATTACAAGTGAGGAAGCAGCCGCCCCGCAAACACAAACATCGAGAGGCTATTGCAGTCGAACATTGGATACAGGGGCTTCACATGCTTGAGAACATCATTAGATTACAAGCACAAGTAAATAAAAACCTCTTTGCCATGGTGCGCCAACTAAGAGCACCAACGTTCTTCGAGACACTATCGGCAGAGCTGAAATGTTATGGGAACCATTGCTAGACTGTTTACCCAGCTTGTAGCATGGCACGAAACTCAGCATGGCCACAATAACTGCAGTGGACATTCAAAACCTGGTCCGCAGTGACTCGGTCACAATGGCCTAGTACTACGTGCATAGGTTCAAGGTAATGAAGAATCTACTCACACAAGATAGTACAATCATTGGCAAGGTTCATGACTACTTCTTTGTGATAGAGTTCCAGAATAGAGGTAGCCAACATGACCGTGGGCTCTTGTGGGTCGACAGAGCACCATCGGTAGGCAAAGCAACTATAGCTGATGAGATCATCAAGTTCATGGACAAATACATTACCATTGACCTACTCCAACTCGACCTCCCTAAGAAGAAATACAGAGACACAAGCGTAGGAACACATGCAAGAAGAAACAAACAAATTGCCATTTTAGATTCCCTCGATGACTTATGCACGAGACAATGATCATCCATCCAATGAAGAACAACCAAGAACAATCAACAGCCAAAAGGAACATGCGACGAATATTGCAGGTGCTCTTGAAAGATAGAGTCACCACCCTAACATTTGATGGGTTCCTTTGCGAGGTGGGCCTAACTGAACAAGACTACTTTACATTCATGGGAACGATAGTTTCACAACCAACTATCATGCTGCACAGGCTACCAAAGGACATCTACATGAACAACTTCAACCCAATGTTTGCGGAGCTGTGGGATGGAAACACTGACATCCAATTCATGCTAAAACCACATGGGGCCGTGACATACTGCACTTCATACATCACAAAAGTAGACATAGCGACAACTGAAGCGATCAAGTCCTCACTAATGTGTCTTTAAGAAACACACATACAAAGTATAGATGCACTTGCCATTGAAGGATTCCAACATGCTCACCATGCAAACGGCGCTGGCATATTAACGTACTTCAAAAGCAACATCATCCTCTTGCACGAACATTACTACTTCCACAAGGGGTTTGATTGCTTGCTGTAACCATCTTCCGCACGAAAGCCGATGAGCAAGTGAACATCATCAACGCCTATAAGGCCCCCAAGGCAACCACTATAGCACTTCTGTAGACACTGCAACAAGTCCTACTCACATAACCCCACTAATAGCAACGTACGTTCTTGGAGACTTTAATGTGAACATGCTTACACACTCGAAAAGCAAGACAAACTTGCAGAGCCTCATGGACACACACCACATGAAACAATTGATAAAAAACCCGACAACAATAAGCGAGTCATACATTGACCACATCTGGACAAACTCAACCGCACCCAGCACCACTATAAGAACAAATTTCATCCGACCACTGCTTGACACTCACGACTATGAGCATTTAAGACATCCCCAACTCCTCTCCAAAGGGCAGGCCAATTGAATCTCATTACTTCTATAATTGCCATAGAGTGTCCCATACTGGGCTGGGTGACTAAGACGACCATACTTGGTGACTTCCTGAGGTACCCTGGGGCTTGAACTAAGAACCATCACTAATCATAATGAGTTTATTGTTCCTCCCTTTGGTGGTACGTGTAGTTGACCTTTGCAGACGTGAATTACCGGCAATCAAGTAGATTGACAAAGTGGGTGAGCATTGTCCCTTATTGCCTTACTAGTTGCATCTGTTTGCACACATGGAAAAGATCTGGGTTGGCGCGGATGGAAGCACTCTGTGAATCGGTAGGTGATTCAGCAAAATACCCAATATAATTTCTCGGAATCGCCAAGGAAGATTGGTTATGATTTTCTCTAGATCAGGGCGCATTCCCGTGTAAGAAATCACATAGTACCTTGAATGAAGCCACGTCTTCAAGCATCTTTGATAGTGGCTTCATTTCGATATCCCCAGACACTCAGAGCACTTCAGGAGATGGATGATAGGGACCCGGGCGCTGGAGCAGGTCTGCACAGCAAAGGGGAAGCTCTTCCTCCTTTTACAGCCTCAAGAGGAGACCAATTCTTGTAAGAAACGTAGCGAGTTTTCCCCTAGATGGTAGGTAGGGGTGACCAATTCTTGTAAGAAATGGTGCGAGTTTTCCCCCAGCGGTGGAATGAATCTTGATGGGCTATGGGTGGACCGTAGGAATTTCCGTTGGTTCTTGTTGGGCTGGTTCAGGCTTAGTTAGCATTGTCAGGCTTATGCCACATGCCACTTGCTGATCTGTGCCACCTGTTACTCGATGATTTATTTCACGTAACATTCTGATTTTCAGGGTTTTAAACCTTTCCTTTAGAGCCTTATATCTCTAGAAGTTTCTGCCAGAATAAGTTTAAAGGGTGTGTTCCAGCAGTCTGGACCTCATGATGCCCACATCTTAGAAAAATGCACAGCTCCTTGAAACTGATCAAAGAGCTCATCAATGTTAGGTATTGAAAACTTGGTCTTAACTATAACTTTGTCTATGCACAATCACATAGATTCATTTACTAGAAGAAGAACTATTGGGTTAAATTTCTGTTCTTCTACCCATCTCATTTGGTAGGGGGGTTTAAAGCTAGGACCTATATTGGGAAGAACTTGTGCTTTCCTATAGGCAAATCATCAACACATAATCGAAGTCATTCACTTTTATTTCTTTTTTCAATTTTCAGACAAGAAATGTGAGAATAAAAGAGAAAATCATAAAGAAATACCTGAACCTCGAGTTGTTAATATGTCTTTTGCAATTTACATACCGTTCGAATGAGGACTGCGCACTTTCTTCTCATGCTGGTGATATTGCCCTCACGTTGTACAGTCCATTTGCAGCTCCTGTGGCAGCAAAAAGGCTACCAGCTCCTCGAGTGTGAGTGGACTGGTCAGCTGTCGTAGTGCTATCACTAGACTTCAACTTGAAGGATTCTTAAGCACCATCAATGTACGTGCCTGCATATCAAATTCTCCATCAATGCTAGCGAATTGGGCTCTCATGGAGATCAGCCAATTTAGAAGATTCAGGGTTGTAGTTGAGTTAAAGGTCTCGTTTGACATCATCCAAAGCTCTTTGCATGCCCAAGGCCATCTAGATTTAATGGGATGACACTGTGCTTGGTGGCTTGTATCAAGCCTGCATAAACATCCATTTTTTTGTTCTTAGTGGTCAAGACCATTTAGATCCACATGTAAAGTTGCACCCATTATCACTTGCACAAGCACCAGATCGATTGGCTGTGGTGGTACGTTGGTAGCCTACCATGCTCCTCACTCCCTCAAAGCATAATAAACAAGAAGCAATTTAGGAGCACAATTGTATATTCCAGTAGATAAAGCTAAACACAAATCTCATACGATAGAATGCACCAGAAAATGTAGCGACATCATACATGTCTAGCAAGTACATACTCACACCTACACCCTAGATGCTAGGTGATCTTGGGAGCTTCAATTGCTGAAAGCAGGAAGCCAAGAGGTCAAGCAGAGAAAATGATCCAAGATGATCCAAAAGCACATATAGGATAGAATGTACTAGAACATTGTAGGGACATGGCTAGGAGGTAGGTAGAAGCAAGGCCACACACCCTAGATGCCTAGGCAATCCTGGAGAGCTTTAATGGCTGAAAGTGGGAGGCCAAGAGCTCAAAAGGAGGTGCTGAATCACAAATGATATAGCCCTGTTCATGGATGGTTCACTTGGAGTCTACAGAGGGTCTGGCTCTCACCAAGCATAGTTACCAGCCGAAACGGAAACGGAAGAAACGGAGTTTCCGAGCCCCGCCAAAACAGAAACGGAAGAAACGGCAATATGATACAATTTATGTATAAAAATTTATTTTTTATACATAATATAATTATCAATAGAGTGCAAATCATACATAATACAAATTACAATTATCTATACTTGAAGCTTCAGCCTTCAAGCATCAATGCATCATTCATGCCTCTATGATTCTAAATTCTTGAATGATGCTTCAATAATCTGAAATCAACATGTATCATGAGTCATGACTAACAAGTTTGGCATTACAAGAATCTGAAATTTAGAAGTTTGAAGTACTTTAAACTTAGCACACAAGTTGAAACTTGAAACTTGAAAGTATCCAATGTCCAGACTCCATAGATGATCATGATTCATGATCCACAAATTTCATGATCATGACTCATGAGTCATGCAAGACTCAAAATAAAAGCACCCATGGATGATATAAAAAAAAGCAGTAGGACTACTGATCCAAGAGCAAAGGATGGAGGGATGGAGAGAGCTTAGAGAAGGTGGAGAGAGCAGCAAGGATGCACAGGAGGAGTGCGGGAGGCGGCGAAAGATGGAGCCAGGCGGCAAAATCACGCTTTGGGGGTTTAGGGCAAAAACAGGTTTTACAAAATGGCGTTGAAGAAACGCCGTTTCCGTTTCGCCGTTTCCGTTTCCGGCCACGAAACGGCCGTTTTGTGCAACTATGTCACCAAGTGCCTCTTATCCCCCATGCATGCCATATCATGCCCTCTTGCTCAGGTAAGCGAGGATCCATGCTCTTCCGGGGGTTTAAATTCCTGCAGTTCCTTATGTAGATTGTCTAGTGGTATAAAGTCTAGATCTTATGGGAGCTTTCGTGCAGGAAAAAAGCATTACTAGCTGTAATTTTGCCTTTCTCTCTAGTATTCCATTGTAGTGTCGATCGTTTGAATGTGATAGAAAAAAAGTCTAGGGTCTCTTAGGTGGGAAGCAATGGAGGCCTACCCTCACTTGTCACTTGAGCTGAGGCCAGGGTGGTGGGCCAAAATTATTGTTTTTTTAATGCTACTCTTAGTGCTATTGAGCAGATTTTTGTAATGCATTCGGAGTCATGTTGTATGGATCTTTGGAACTCGGATTTGCCACCTCTGCCTTGAAGGACTTGAACTCCTTTCCTTTTTCTTGGCTGGGTTTTCTCCTCCTGTCCAAGTTGAGTACCTTTTTGTCACCTTGTGTTTTGGAAAGAAAGCTCTCCCTGTTGAGATTGAAAATGTTTACTTTTGTTTGAAAACAAGCTGAAATGCTGTCGATGTTGGAATGGTCACCTCCCCATTTGTAAGCCCCCATATGAGGAGAGCGTGGGGGAGGGAGACCTCGGGCAGGATGTGCCCCAAAAGAAGAGAGGAGGGTACCTGGCTGATCTGCAAGAGCATAAGGCGGAGCAGAGGACAACAGTAGGGACCCAAGAGAAGAGGCCATGAGCTCACGGATGACGTCAGCAACAGTACAGAACAGTACGGAGCTGAGGCGCACACGTGTGGGCAGATCAGGGAGCCAAGAAATGCGCAGCATAGTGGGGGTCTATGGGCAGGTATACAGCCTGCAGCAGGGTCTCCAGCACCAGCAAAGGGGAGCCTAGCAGCAGCCCAAAAGGGCCTGGCTAGGGCCCTTATATAGGGCTGGTTTGGCTGAGCCAACCAGGTCAGTTGGGCCAGCCAACCAGGTCTGTCCAGTCGGCCCATTTAGGGCTGGCTGGTCGGTCCATTTGAAAGGGCCTTGAGCCCTAAAAAAGGAGAGGCCTTGGGCCTCATTTCATATCCAGCAGCCACCAGTTCCAGGGCAGAAAGGAGCAGCAGGAAGCCCACTCTCTGGGCCTATCTACAAGAGGTGAGAGAGTGCAACAAGGGCTGCAGACTCAGTCAGGAAGGGTTGGACCTTGGCTGTCTTCTAGGGCAGCAAGGTTACCTTCTGGAGCAGCCATTCACAAGCAGGTTGGAGCAGTGGAACAGCTATCTTGGGGCCTACATTCAGGAGGACCAAGGGGACTTGTGTGTTGCAGACAAAGCTTGGCAGGGGCTGCCCACCTAGGCTGATTCACAGGCAGTAAGGTGGAGAAGAACACACTAGACGGAAAGTCTTCAGACGCTCGAGGTGGAAAACGCGGGCTCGAGTCTAGACATAACTGGTAGATAGGAGAAGGACCTTGTGGTAAGATCAGAGGACCACATCATTGGTGGGACTCTGGATCTATATCTTTTCTATTGTGTCCATAGTTTTGGATGGAAATATATTATTTTAGTGGTTTCTCTATTTGGATGGTTCATTGTCTATTGATGAGTGTGCACATCTATTTTATGCACATAAGTTAAGAAGTTTGTGATTCCACATCCCACACCACATTGTGTGAACTCCTGGGCATTACTATCAGTGTTCCGCTGTGCGTACCCTCTGTTGGGTAATTTCTAACATGGTATCAGAGCCCAAGTAGGAGGCTCACAGGTGTGGGAGCCTGAAGGCAGGGACCTTGCTAAAGGACGACCCTGATTCAGACGCTCTTGGGAATCACTTCCACGACTGCAAGATTGTGCCCTTGCGAGAAGGAGGGTGACTCAGGTTCAGTCAAGTGCGTTTAAAGTTCGCGGTCCAGGTTTTCTAGAGATGTACTTTTGTTGCAGACCTTGCCAAAGGAAGGACGGGTTGAAACAGACCCTCAGAGCAATGTGCCTGGAAGACTCCAGGTTGTTCACTCATTATGAGGGGGACAATTGGAAGATCGTGACGGCTGGATTGCTCGAGTTCGAAGGCAGGCATGGGACGAAAGATGATGGTGCCAAGAGGTGCTACCAAAGATGGACTTGTGTACTAGGATGGTGTGCGGAAGCGGAACGAGACCTGGTGGAGCAGGAGCCACTCGATGAAAAGCCAGGAAAAGATTTTGACATCGAAAAGTTCCAGAGGACTACGACCAGGGAATTAGTGGAGCACTTCATCGACGTGTTGGCATTGGGCCTGGATGTGTCGGTGAGAGGGGGTGTTGGAATGGTCACCTCCCCATCTGTAAGCCCTCATATGAGGAGAGCGTGGGGGAGGGAGACCTAGGGCAGGATGTGCCCCAAAAGAAGAGAGGAGGGTACCTGGCTGATCTGCAAGAGCATAAGGCGGAGCAGAGGACAGCAGTAGGGACCCAAGAGAAGAGGCCATGAGCTCACGGATGACGTCAGCAACAGTACGAAACAGTACAGAGCTGAGGCACACACGTGTGGGCAGATCAGGGAGCCAAGAAATATCGCAGCATAATGGGGGTCTAAAGGGGAGCCTAGCAGCAGCCCAAAAGGGCCTGGCTAGGGCCCTCATATAGGGCTGGTTGGGCTGAGCCAACCAGTCGGTTGGGCCAGCCAACCAGGTCTGTCCAGTCGGCCCATTTAGGGCTGGCTGGCCGGTCCATTTGAAAGGGCCTTGAGCCCTAAAAAAGGAGAGGCCTTGGGCCTGATTTCATATCCAGCAGCCAGCAGTTCCAGGGCAGAAAGGAGCAGCAGGAAGCCTACTCTCTAGGCCTATCTACAGGAGGTGAGAGAGTGCAACAAGGGCTGCAGACTTAGCCAGGAAGGGCTGGACCTTGGCTGTCTTCGAGGGCAGCAAGGTGCTGTGATCTTCATACCTTCTGGAGCAGCCATTCACAAGCAGGTTGGAGCAGTGGAACAGCTATCTTGGGGCCTACATTCAGGAGGACCAAGGGGACTTCTGTGCTGCAGACAAAGCTTGGCAGGGGCTGCCCACCTAGGCTGATTCACAGGCAGTAAGGTGGAGAAGAACACACTAGACGGAAAGTCTACAGACGCTCAAGGTGAAGCACGCGGGCTCGAGATAACTGGCAGATAGGAGAAGGACCTTGTGATAAGATCAGAGGACCACATCATTGGTGGGACTCTGGATCTATATCTTTTGTATTGTGTCCATAGTTTTGGATGGAAATATATTATTTTGGTGGTTTCTCTATCTGGCTGGTTCATTGTCTATTGATGAGTGTGCACATCTATTTTATGCACATAAGTTAAGAAGTTTGTGATTCCACATCCCACACCACACTGTGTGAGCTCCTGGGCATTACTATCAGTCTTCCGCTGTGCGTACCCTCTGTTGGGTAATTTTTAACAGTTGAAAATTTTGTTACAAAGATTTTGACAAAGGGAAGGTTAAAGAGGTTGAACAGCTTTGTAGCAAAGTTGTCACTATGAGGGTTAATCAACTAATGAGAAGAAAATTTGATTGGCTGGTCTTTTTTCCTTTCAGGGTTTTTTGTCTTACATGTGCCCATATTGTTGTTTGCTTGCAACGTTATTATTGCAAGTTCCCTGCATATTACAGCCTTGCTATGAATGTTATTTTTTACAATGTGAAATCATATACAACAAAAGAAATAAATGTATGATTTGGCTAGTGATTTCTCTTTTGATTTCTTAATTTATTGTTGGGTGTGACCAGCTATGTACGATGAAGGTTTTTTTAGTGAAGCTTTCATAGATGGAGTGGCACTATTGATGTGCATTCTTAATTTTGTCTGTGTGCACTTCTTTCATGCTGATGTATAGTTAACAATGAGCACCTTCTTATTCAGTACTGGTCCTGTGATCACGGATGCAAATTCACATGGGAGCAGTCCATGATATGCATGATACAATATTTCTAGCTCTCTTTGTCCAATGTCTGACGCTACAAGTGTAGGCGCAGTCCACAATATGCATGAATCAATTGTTTCTGACTCTTCTCCAGTGTCTGATGTTAGTTATACAAGATTTCATGCCATGCTCACCGACTTAGTCTGTTAACTATATATAGTATGCTTCATGTTGGATGGCTAGTTAATGATTTGAATGCATATTTCTGAGCTGTGTTTCTGTGATTTTGGGAAGCCATTGATGAAAGGAACCTGTATGCTTCCTTGCTTCTGTATCTTAGTAAGGTTACTACATGATAGATTTGAGCTATAGACATGTCATGGTTTGGAGAATCGTTTTACTCTTTTCAATTCAGGAACTCAAAATGTTAGTCTTGAGGCATGATGCCAGAGGGATTTTGTGATATCGCTGATGCAATGTATGAAATTTGGCAACTTTCAGATCGTGAAGCACTTCTGATGGCTGTTGTTTGGCTAATTGTCATTGGCCTTGTATGGGGCGTAACTAATGCTCTTATTAAACGAGGAGCAGTCATTGCAGACAAAAGAATGAAGCAGCTTGCAAGCAATCACAATAAGAATCAGACGGGATCATTTTCTTGGTTGAATGGATATCTGCAGGAATGGATGACTCTGATATGCTTATGGCAGTACTCTCTTCCTTTCATAATCAATCTATCGGCCTCTGCCATGTTCTTCTTGAAGCTTAGTGATAACCCTATCACTTTGGCAGTGCCAGTAACAAATGCCATTACCTTTGGAGCCACTGCAGCAGCAGGAGCAGCCCTTGGAGAGAAAATGCATGGTTTGCAGACTTTGTTGGGGCTCTCTCTCATTATTTGCGGGGTTTCGATTTGCATTTTGCCCTCAAATCGTTAAGGAATTTTGCTGAAAGCATTGTTTTGAGCACTATTAATCAAGGGGTGTCTATGGCCAAAGTTGTTGCTTATTTGTCTTATTAAGATTTTAACGATTATTTCCAATATACAATTTGAAACACAATGCTTATTGTAATAAAATGTTGCATTTTGGGCTTGTACAGTATTCAGGCCTTGTCACTCAAATTTTTGAATTGCTTTCGCAGGAGATGAAAATGAAAAAGGCTTGAAAGCAACACAACCCTCCCTTCCCACAAAGTCTAAGAGTGTATATAATGGAGGTTACATCCTAAATTTCTGTCAACAAGGAATAATCAGAGGAAGCTTTTGTAACAATAACATCCTACAAAAGCATGGCAAAGGTAAGAAAAAACATTTATCTTAGCCCTCCTTAGTGCATTAGGAGAAACCTATCTGTCAAATTTACAAGAAGCTTACATAAGTTTGTACACTAAGGAAAGAGGAATTTTCCAGCAGTTTACACAATCATGTTGGGTATTCTTTGAAACGTAGTCTCAGTGAAAGGTGGGAATAGGAAACTGAGAGTGTGAGGAAGAAAATAGGAAAGTAGAAGTGTGAGAAACTGAACAAGGAGTATAGCTTAATTGAGCTAATGACCGACGTAGTGGTGGGCAAATGCATGGCGGCTCTTGTTGAACTCAAGATCCCATCAGTAGGTACATGCTCATCACCACAAGAAGTGCACGATCCCATCATGGGATATTGGGCACCTACCCCAATCCATGGGATGAGTACTTTGCATGTGAATAGGAAGGGGCATTTAATATGGCCTTCATGATGATATCTCCACAACTGAAATCCGTTCACCAGCAACAATAACACCCGCTCCTGCTGTTGCAGATCCACCAAATATCAAGACGTCAATCTACAATACTCAAAGATCCCCAACATGCGGCCCATGCGACTATTGAAGAGCAAGACCAATTGTCCTTTATTAAAAAATTTATTCTTCAACGCCAAGTCTACTCGCCTCTTCCTTCAAGCTTGAACTATTTGGGTCAAGTAATAGCTCTCCATTATCTCTTTCTCCAACTACTCTAGAACATCGAGTTAAAATTCCATGTACTCTTGCGGAAGCAGTCTTTGTCCTCAGCCGTAATGCAAAGGCTTGGCATAACATATTCCATTGGTGTAATGGCCTCCATTCCAAATGCCAATGGTGACTTTAAATGACATGCGGTATGTCCAGACCGTGATTCTACTCAGTTGACTTCTCAGGGGCCTATCCCTGCGACTACCCCTGGGTCGACTTCTATCGGACCCAGCACTGTGATTACCCTTCGGAAAACTTGACAAAATAAGAAGAGGGGAGAGGAGAAGAGTGGAGATGAGGAGAGAGGACATAGCTAGAGAGCACACCACAAATGACTAACTATACACTAGATTTAGTTGAAATTGTAGAATATATACAAACTCATTTAGGGTTAGGGTTAGGGTTAGGGTTAGGGTTAGGATTAGGATATCTGACCCTTTCCTTTATAGCACTCTATTGGGTTAGTGCTATGCACATATGATCACATGATGTTGAGCGTGATCTCTCAACATCTTCCCTCAAGATCAACATCATGAAGTAAGGCTTTCCTCACGATGATGATTCTGGGGAATCGAAGAAGGACTTAACATTATATTTTATCACACTCCTTTAATGGGGATGTCTTTCCTCTATGTCAAACCAAGAGCTAGTCGTTGTTTCTCGAAAAGCTCTTTACCGAGTGGTTTGGTAAAGATGTCTGCAACATTCTCTTTGCTATCACAATGCTGAAGTGTGATGTCACCAAGTAATACTCTTTCTCTCATGAAGTGCTCTCTGACATCAATGTGCTTTGTCTTGAAGTGATATACTGGATTCTTGGCCAATGCTTGAGCCGATTGATTATCAGAGTATATTGTTGTTGGCTTTGACTCATCAAAGTAATCTGTTTCTAACAATAGTCTTCTAAGCCATATAGTCTCACATGCACCTGTAGTGAGTGCTCTATATTTTGCTTCAGTCGAAGATAAAGAAAAGTTGGCTGTTTGTTTGACAACCATGATATAGCACCTTGACGAAGAAAAAGTGCATATCCATGTGTGGATCTTTTGTTCTCATGATCTCCGGCATAGTCACTATCACAGTATCCATGCAACTGTGGATAACTTCCTCTGTATTCTATCTCAAACTGTATTGTACCTCTGATATATCTCAAGACTCTTTTGGCTGCATTCCAGTGAGACTATTTTGGATTTGTCATAAACTGTGCAAGTGAACTTACTGCATAACAAATATCTGGCCATGTGATGATCAGATATATAAGAGATCCGATGAGCTACCTATAGTATCTATCATTGACTGTAGGCTTTTCTGAATCTTTAGTAAGTTTCAAAATCTGTTTCATGGGAGTGGTTGCAATCTTGCAATCTGCCATATGAAACTTCTTCGGAAGACTGTCAACATATTTCAGCTGACTCATAAAGATACTGTTTGAATCTCTCTAGAACTCAATTCCAAGACAATAGTGTACAAGTCCAAGATCTTTCATGTCAAACTCTGCAGGTAAGTCTTGTTTTAGCTTTCTGATGAAGCTATCCTTGCTTCCTGTCACAATCAGATCATCTACGTATAAAAGTGCAATATTAATGTCTTCCCCTTGAACTTTGTAGTAGAGAGTATGATCTACATTGAACTTAATATATCCCAGATCAGCAAAATACTTGTCGATTCTACTGTACCAACTTCTAGGTGCTTGCTTTAAGCCATAGAGACTTTTCTTGAGATGGCAAACCTTATTCTCCTTTCCTGGTTCAACATAACCTGTAAGCAATCGGCATGAGTATTTTATGCTCTCTTTCAATTATAGCATAGCTATGAAGGAGTATACAGACGATATTAGTGTATCCCAAAGCATGAGCATGTTTTGACTTGAAAACAATTCTAAAACCTTCAGAAGCAACCCAGCTACCACCATATCTGTCTTTGGCACTAATGATGTTGGTTAACCTTCACAAAACAAACATCCAAAAGCTGATGATCCACTTGGGACTCAAAGCAGAATGGAGGGAGGGGAGTGGGAAGTTATCTTTGTTTATATCAAAATGGTTCCGGTTTGTTCATTTGTGTGAAAGGACACTGACCAAGCTTTCCATTCTAATTAAATGTCAGAATAAGCCTTCCGTGCAACACACGAGAAATGGGGGTCTACTCCAGTAACATTAGGAGATCTTACGTAACGCCATGTTACTACAATTGTAGTGCCACTACTGAAGCATGTAAGAATCCCAAAGTGAAGCCCCAAAGAGAAGCACGTGAAGACAAGGACATAGACACAAATTAGAAAACAGAGTAAGGTAGATGCACTCTGCTTAGAAGAACAAGCAAACTATGTGTGATCGCTCAAATCCCAGGGCTTTTAGGTCCATTAATAATAAGCCTTGCGGTCTCTACGTAAGGCCATGTTGCTACAATTGTAGTGCCACTATTGAAGCATGTAAGAATCCCAAAGTGAAGCCCCAAAGAGAAGCACGTGAAGACAAGGACATAGACGCAAATCAGAAAACAGAGTAAGGTAGATGCGCTCTGCTTAGAAGAACAAGCAAATTGTGTGTGATTAGGCTTATTATTGACGGCGGACCTGGGATTTGAGCGATCACACCAAAATAATCACACACAGTTTGCTTATTCTTCTAAGCAGAGCGCATCTACCTTACTCTGTTTTCTGATTTGCATCTATGTCCTTGTCTTCACGTGCTTCTCTTTGGGGCTTCACTTGGGGATTCTTACATGCTTCAGTAGTGGCACTACAATTGTAGCAACATGGCCCTACGTAGGGTCTCCTAATGTTGCTGGAGCAAACCCCCTTTTCTCGTGTGCTGCACGAAAGGCTTATTCTGACATTTAATTAGAATGGAAAGCTTGGTCAGTGTCCTTTCACACAAATGAACAAACCGGAATTATTTTGATATAAACAAAGATAACTTCCCACTCCCCTCACTCCATTCTGCTTTGAGTCCCAAGTGGATCATCAGCTTTTGGATGTTTGTTTTGTGAAGGTTAGCCAATATCATTAGTGCCAAAGACAGATATGGTGGTAGCTGGGTTGCTTCTGAAGGTTTTAGAATTGTTTTTAAGTCAAAACATGCTCATGCTTTGGGATACACTAATATCGTCTGTATACTCCTTCATAGCTGTGCTCTAATAAAAAGAGAGCATAAAATACTCATGTCGATTGCTTACTATTGAAGCTGCTCCAAACTGGGCTTGAGTTGCTGTAAGTGCCTGCTCATGTCCATCTGTTCGTTGCAAGGCATCCCTCCAAATGTACCTGCTATTGGTGTTGCTGGCTATCCCTCAACAGCCCCATAGCCAACCTCAAGGTTTGGCTGTGTTTAATGCAGGAGCTTGTCACATTATCAAGAGTGTGGCGATGATGCTTGGCATGCTTACGACCTCCAAAGCATACTTGCTTAATCAGGCCTCCCTCAGTGCTAGACAACTGCACATTTAATTCTCTCCAAACACATCAGCAATAAGATTAACAGTAGCTAAGGCATTGATGCATCTTTAGCACCTTGGGAGGAGCCCTCATTAGCTCATCATGGTTGCAGTCCTTCTCTATCTTAGTTGTCTATGAATGTCCATTAGATTACCACTAGGTGGCTCTGGACCTTCATTTTTCAAAGAGAATAATGCGTACCATTAAGCTTCATGCAACGGTAATTTGATCATGTAATCTTCTTCAAACCTTTAGTGAGGAATTAGTGTCATGCACCATAGAGAGAGAAAGGAGATGAGGGTAGAGAGAGAAAAGAGTCGACATTTGATTGGGTCCTTGTACCCACTGAGGGCCCCTCCCCCAATCAAGAGAGAATTTGCTTTATACTTGGAGAATTGAGAGATACAAATAACACTCTTCGAGAGAGCACGGAAATGCGCTTCTGAAGAGTACACTATGCAGCACATGTATTGCAGATCTAAAGATCTGAGTGGCAACGCCAACCAATATTGAGACCTTCATGATGTCCACGCCGATAATGTAGGGCACTTTTGCAAGGCAAGGAAGAGGCTTGTACTGTCCATCGAGATGCCGGGTTACTACGTGAGAGAGTGAATGCTAAGACTAATAGATTCTGAAAGAGAGGTGAGATATGATTGAGATATAGAGCTGAGAAGTGAGCTATGCAAAATTGTATAGAGAACTGTAAAGAGCTGCTGAAACATTACCCAAACCTTACTCTTTTTGCTGGTCTGAATTTATGACTGTTGTGTTGCGTAGACTTCTTCCAGGAGGGTTGAACTGAAGCCAAGAGCTGAGGCTGAGCAGAGGCCTAAGTCTGGAGGTGTTCAGGGCTGCACAAGAGAAGTTGGTGGGGATCTATTTGGAGTGCTGAAGGTTGGAGGACTGAATGAGGAATGAGGTCATGTAGGCCCTCTATTTAGGTACCGCTTATATTCATCGAGGTGTAGATAGCCTCGTGTAATGCTTGCCTTAGCCTTCTCATTTGGATGGACTGACCATAAGCTTGGTCGTCTTTCTTTTGGTATTGGTCGTCCTTCTTCTGATCCTTACCCGTTGCATTGTTTGATTGCTACGAGGCTTTGAAAACCTTCTGGACCTACTTGAGCTTCTTCGAGTTCAGCATGAGAGTCAGCGCCAGCTCTAATTGGGTGGGTCGAAGTTCTGGACAAGAAAACAAATGTTAGTGTCCAATCCCCGAATGAATTGCTTCATCTTATTGCTTTCAGACACGCCCAACTACTTCACCAGGGTGATGACCTTGTTACTGTAAGACAACACAGACTTTGAGAGAGATAAGAAAACTCATTCTCTAGGTTAAGCATATACTGTGGCGGTAGAAAACGGGCTTTGAGATTGGTAACAAACGTTGCCCAAACAAAATTCTTATTAAAAGTTGTTGGGTCAGTATGCTTACTAGCCTTATGTTGCCACCAGGTAACCGCCTCACCGGTCAAATGAGGGGCTGCTAGGTGGACTTTGTCTTGCTCATCTTGAATTTGCACTAACAAAAAATGAGCAATAAATTGATGAATAATTGAAGGATAGCTGAATGGTTACACTTACCATCATACTTAACAAATTTGGTGTGAACCGGGTGAGTGGTGTTACCTTTGTCAATGGCGAAGCTGTGGCGATGACTACTGCTGTGCTCAAACTAGCCTACATAGTGGCTAACATATGTTTGTGTTGGAGAAGCATCGCCTCTTGGTCTAGTTTTTGTTGCCTCTCTATCTGGGTGAGCTCTGCGCGTCGCAGTGCCTCCTCATTTCACGCATCAACAAGAGCGGTTTTTCAAATCTGTGGTTCCTTATTGTTCCAGTGGCTTTTTTGCCTCTTTTTCTTCTAGCCATTGTTTTGTCTAGTCTAGCTGTCTTCTGCTTTCTTCTAGTTGGGTTGAATGTTCTTCAAGTTGCTCTAGGAGCACTCAATTCTGCTCCAAAATATTCGCCATTATTTCTTGAGCACTAGTAGAAGCATATCATTTTGGTTGTCTTTCTTCTCTTCATAGTCTTCAAATCTAATGTCTTTTCTGAATCTTTCATGGCACTTGGTTGTGTGTCCTTTTCGGATCTCAACATAACCATACACTCGTGTTAGTCAAGCTGGATATAGACCGAAGTTCTGATACCAATGTAACATGTAACGGTAATCTGTCATGTAATCATAGCAAGACCTTCTTTAAATCTTTTGCGAGGAATAAGCATATAGAGAGAGAAAGGAGAGGAGGGTAGCAGTCGACATCCTTATACCCACTGGTTGCCCCCTCCCCCTCCCTCAATCAAGAGAGAATTTGCTTTATACTTGGAGAACTGAAAGATACAAATAACACTCTTCGAGAGAGCACGGAAACATGCTTCTGAAGAGTACACTGTGCACACGTATTGCAAATCCAAAGACCTAAGACGTAACGCCAACCAATACCGAGACCTTGATGCTGTCCACACTGGCGATGTAGGGCACTTCTACAAGGCAAGGAAGAGGCTTGTGCTATCCACCGAGATGCAAGGTTACTGTGTGAGTGAGAGAGTGAAAGCTAGGAGTAATAGATTCTAAAAGAGAACTGAGATATGATTGAGATACAGAAGAGAGCTGTGCAAAACTGTAAAGAGTTGCTGAAACAGTACCCGAACCTTACTCTGTTTGCTGGTCCGAATCCCTGACTGTTATGCTGCATAGACACCTTCCAGGAGGGTTGAACTGAGGCCAAGAGCTTAGGCTGATCAGAGGACACCCTCTGGAGGTGTTTAGGGCTACACAAGGGGGGTTGGAGGGGAGTTGTTTGGAGTGCCCACACCCATAAGTTTATGAAAATGCTGTGTCAAATCCCTTAGAGAATCTCTTTGGGATGAGTCAAGAATGTCAACAAAATTTGGTTTCAAACTACAACACAAACCCTTTGTGCTCCACTCTTCTATGTCTTTCATAAATATAAATACACCTTAGGTGTGCAAAATTTATCTCAATGGGACATGGAGTCATAACTAATAGTGGTTTATCTTTTAGCACCTTGGTTGATACCATGTCAAAGAGGTCCTCCTTCTTTGTTTGCTTAACCTCCTTCTTCCAATAGTCCTTAGTAAAATGGTTGGGTATGGTGCAATTTTTTTCTTATTCTCTCTTTCGTTTTTGTTTTCCCCATCATAGACAAACCATAGTCTTCCTTGTTACTGTAAGACAACACAAACAAACCATTTTGAGAGAGATGAGAAAACTCATTCTCTAGGTTAAGCATATACTGTGGCAGTAGAAAACGAGCTTTGAGATTGGTAACAAATGTTGCCCTAACAAAATTCGTATTAAAAGTTGTTAGGTCAGTATGCTTACTAGCCCTATGTTGCCACCAGGTAACCGCCTCACTAGTCAAATGAGGGGCTACTAGGTGGACTTTGTCTTACTCATCTTGAATTTGCACTAATGAAAAATGAGCGATAAATTGATGAATAATTGAAGGATAGCTGAATGGTTACACTTACCATCATACTTAACAAAATTTGGTGTGAACCGAGTGAGTGGTGTTACCTTTGTCGATGACGAAGCTGTGGCGGTGACTGTTGCTGCGCTCAAACTAGCCCACATAGTGGCTAACATTTGTTTGTGTTGGAGAAGCATCGCCTCTTGGTCTAGTTTTTGTTGCCTCTCTGTCTGGGTGAGCTCTGCGCGTCGCAGTGCCTCCTCATTTCACGCATCAACAAGAGTGGTTTTCCAAAATCTGTGGTTTCTTATTATTTCAGTGGCTTTTTTGCCTCTTTTTCTTCTAGACATTGTTGTCTGGTCTAGCTGTCTTCTTCTACTTTCTTCTAGTTGTGTTGAATGTTCTTCAAGTTGCTCTAGGAGCACTCGATTCTGATCCAAAAGACTCGCCATCATTTCTTGACACTAGGCGGAAGCGTATCATTTTGGTTGTCTTTCTTCTCTTCATAGTCTTCAAATCTAATGTCTTTTCCAAATCTTTCATGGCGCTTGATTGTGTGTCCTTTTCAGATCTCAACACAACCATACACGCGTTAGTCAAGCTAGATATAGATCGAAGCTTTGATACCAATGTAACATGTAACGGTAGTTTGATCATGTAATCACAGCAAGACCTTCTTTAAACCTTTTGCGAGGAATAAGCGTATAGAGAGAGAAAGTCATCAAGCTCCACTCAGGTCTAAATCTTGGGCTTGCCAAGGTAACCTATAATTCCTTCAGTTCCCTGTTTTGTGTCATGTCAGTGATTCGCTTTGGAAAAACCTCTTAAGTCACTTGCATTTGTCAATGTAGAGTTCGAGACACAATGTTTTCATATGACGTGTAAATGCCTTTACCTTTAGACTTCTCCTTTGTAAGTTTGGAGGCCTTCACCTTCCACTTGGACAAACATTTTGACTAAAGCATGTATTGAAATCTATAGTTGCATGAAGAGAAACACACCTTAGTCCTTTGTCTTTTTTGCCCTTCAATGAATACCTCCTCTTTATGAAACTCTATGTATTCTCGTAGTGTTATATTGCTTCACATCCCATTAACCCTTGGGTTTCTACAATGGTATTCGGTCAGCAATGTGTGTTGTCCATTGCCTTCACAAAAGGATTTGTTTCCTTGATTGAACATGGCTACAATCATCCTTGGATCAATGACACTAATCTTGGCTCTAATCTCATAGCTATTGGGTGTAACTACCAAGAACAACTCACCTCTTACTAATTGGGCATCTTTGGACACTCTTTTTTTGGTTAATCTGCCCCTTCTTTCTGCAATCTTGCACAAGATATCCAGGTTGATCATACTAATAGCAATTTCTCTTTTTCTTGTTGTCTTTCGAAATAGTCGTTGTCCTCCAAAGAATCCTTCCTCTTTGGCTTACCAGTCTTGTAGAAGCAGTAAATGCCTTCTCTTCACCATTTGGATCATGCAACTTCAACTTGGCTTCTTGGATGAACAAAGGAAAGACCTTCTTGGTTGTAAGAGTCCTTGACTTTCTCCAATCGTCAGGGTAGTTACCAACCCAATTGAAGCTACATAGAAGTTTGCTAAGAATAGCATGGCAAGTTGATCCTTAGAATCTTCACCTTTGCTAGATGGTCATTGGTAGGTTCTCGCTCTCTTGACGTCATCAAGAATGAGTAATTTAGGGAGTAATTATTTATGTAGCATTCTTGTTCTTGTACGGATTCTTTTAAGATCTTCCATGCCTCACTTGTGGTCTTCGCCAATCGAATGTGGAAGTATTGAATTTGCAATTGTCTCGATAATCATTAATAGTGCCTTGGCATATAAGAGCACCCAATCTTTTACATCATATGGATTGGCCTTCATCGTTACCTTGCCTATCACATCTTTGAGGTCCTCGAGATTGACCTCACCCTCTATAGCTTGCCATAGTTCCCTAATCACCATGTGACTCCGTAGCTTGATCTTCCACATTAGGTAATCATTCATACCTACCATCCCCTTTTTCTTGAAATTAGGAAGAGGCAAACTAGTCATCACGACTAATTGTAGATTCCTTGAAGTTTTTGTCAACCTTGCATTGACTCAAGTCTCCCACACACTTTTTAATTAAAGTAGCCTTTCTTTCGTGGAGAAAAGGCCTCCATCTTTAGTAATCTTCCTAAGTAGATAATTAGAGTAAGCTACCTAGCTTTGTCACCAGGGATGTTCGCCCCCTTGTCCATACCACACACCTACCTTTTCTAACACAGCGTAGCCAAAGACATAGCGTAGTCCTTGCAATCGCCAATTGAGATGTGCTATAGTGCTACACTAAGTTTTAGACTTGTGCAAATAGAAGAAGGGATAGAGAACACTTTTAGATTTGAGACAGAATATGAAGATGTTTATCTAGAAAATGTTCCATCTATAGAGTAGAAATTCGTATATAAGCAGCTCCAAAAGTGTACCAACACTTCTAAAGAGCTGATAGGTGGTTGGGTAGAGGATCCGTAATTAGAGGCTCTAAACTACAAGCCTGGGAGGACTTGAAGGACTCATTACAATTGGTTAATTGAAGTGGCCCTAGTCTTTTTACTTGGAGCAATAGGTAGACAAGAGAGTAAAAAGGACTTATTAAAGGCAAGCACTTGTTAGAGGCTGTTATCATGTTTGGGAAGGCTATGAACAACGCCAAGGATATAGACCAAGATATATGCTTTCTAAAAGTTGACTTTGACAAGGTATATGACATGTTAGAATGGGATTCTTGGTATACCCTATTTTAGCATGGTTTGTTACTAATCCTGAGGCATGAGAAAAAGTATTAAGGCATTCAACCTCATTGATATCCTGGTCTGTATTTATGGAAGTCAAAATTTGTATTATATATGAACTATTGGTTTTAGTTTCAATACCCTTAGAGGGGACCAAATGATGTTCGAGGATGTAAAAAGATTCCCAAAGGCCATGTTTTCAGATACTTGTCATCCCAATGGGGTTTTACATCTCTATGAAAGACAAGTGGGAGTGGTTCTTAACCAAGTTAAAAAAGAAACTTGACATGTGGAGAGGATACAGGGCCAACCTAGCTAGAAGGAGACTGGTTGTTTGTATCAAGTAGCTATTTTCTCTCTCCCCAGTTGGACACCCTCTAGAGTAGGGATCAACAAGCTTATCAAGTTGTGTAGGTCTTTCCTATGGGGGAATGATAGAAGAATATCCAAAGTTAGATGGTTCTTCTACACTAGGCCAAAGGAGGAAGGTGGACAAGGGGTTGTAGACATTGACTAGGCTTCTTACATGTTGGCTCCATCTTGGATCATCAAGGTAGTTTTAAACCAAGAGCTAGAGTGGGCACAACTCTTACTCAGAAATTTCAAGCATGTCACACTACAAAAGGAAGCCCCTTATGGAAATCCTTTGAAGCTATCAAAAGTCAATTGGTTTTCAACGGTAAAGGTTCCTTCATGAACTTATGGTTCTCAGTTATCTTTAAAGGTTCCTCTATTGAGGACATGGAATCGATTCCTAATAGGAATTTTTCGCCAAAGGGATTCTTGTTGGGGCTAGTTGTGGCACAAGAGGACATGAGGTGGACACCTTGGTTGGAAATTAGAAGGAAATTTTGACTGTCAAACCAAGCCGCTGAATGTCCAAGTTAGTTTTGCGGAATGGCAATATCCAAGGACTATAGTTCGTTAGGCACCTCTCAACTGTTACCCTACCAACTCCTTGGAATGATAGTGAGGACATCTTCAGAGTGTTGAATACTCTAAGTGATAGCAGACATACGTGGAGAAGCGAGTTTGGAAAAATTACATACCTAAGAAAATGGGATCCTGCTCTGGTTAATACTCCATTGACTAGCATCAAGGATGAGACTATTGGAAGGGGGGATATTAAATGTAATATATGTCTTGGAAGAAGAGAAGACATCTTCCATCTCTTTGTTGCTATCCTAGTTCTAGAAAGGTGTGAAAATGTGTGCAAATGTAGGTTGGAGTACTTCTCATTCCATGTCATGGTCTAGATGGGAGATAATTTTGCTTGCTCTATGGGTACTTGGAAGGATTTCAAAAACCTACCAGATGATCGGAGACTTCAATTAGTAAAGTCACCTTAGAGGAAGTGCATGGAGAATTCGATAGAATGATGTAGTCAGAGCCTTTTGTATTTGACATGCCTCACTTTTGGTCTACTTGGCTTGGGGCCTTTACAAGATCAGTGATCCTACTTTAGGTTATAGGACTACTAGGATCAAACGGGGATGCCTTGGTCTATGATGTTCATCCTGGGGTAAGGTTGTCCAAGCCTATGGATGTTATACTTATGCATCTTACATTTTAGCCCATCAAGATTATAGGTCATGTGAGCAGTGTTTTTGGGCTTCAAGATGGTATCCGGACCCTAATCCAAATTGAATTCCTTGGGTTCATGGAGGATTTGGCTATAGTTCCATAAAGTGTTTGCAGTGGACCCCAAGGATTGGGAATGGATTGATGTGGGCACCAAGAGAAGAGCCCCCTGTTCCTTCAATACATGGTGAGTAATGCTAGGAAGTTTTAGCTTAGCCTTAGGGGCTGGAAGCCCACCAAAGCTCCTTAATGTAAAAATTTTTAGATTTCTATTATCTTATCAAAATCTTTGAAAGATTCTTTAGAGATCCCTCGAGAATAGAAAAATCACTCTTTTCCTTTGACTTTTTATTCATGGAGGGTTTGAAGTGAACCAGTGAAGGTCTGTGTTCGGGGAAGACTACACTTGTATTCCTTTGCCTTTTGTTGAGGACTCTATTCAACATTTCTTATGGGACTGCATCGCAGACATGCAAGGATCTGGAAAGGGATTAATAATTTATTGAGCACCTTTATGCCTTCTCCTTTCTTCACGAGGGGCTCAATATCTTAGCTTTCTCTTTCATGGCCTTAGGTGTTTACTGAGAGACATCAATCTTCTTGGGCTCTTTCAGATCGATGATATTCGTTGAGTCGTACTCTCTAGATGGCTCTCCTTAACTGCGTGATAGTTCAGATTTCACTTGCTACACTCACTGTTTTGCAGTTGATTTATACAGTGATTTTCACCACACTTTGAAGAAATTTCTTGCACCACGTCTACAATTAGCAACCTCAATCCGGAGGCATCTGCTAAGCTAGACAACTCTAATTACAGCACATGGAAATACCGAATAGATACTATTTTTGTACTTCAGGACAAATGGGAGTATGTCGATGCAACTACACCTAGACCATTGGACGATCTAGCCAGCAAGTAGCTCTACTCCACCTGTTGTCACACCACCCCTAGCAGGATCTACATCAGGATCTTTAGCTACACAGATAGTTTTCACTCTTGTAGCAGATCTTGCCATTGTTGCCCGAGCACAAGAAAATTAAGATAAGAAAGATGATAAGTATGCATATCATCTTATCAAGTAGAATGTGCAAGATGTCATGCTAGGACAGCTCAATACCGTCAAGAAATCAAAAAAGCATGGGATATGTTCACAGCTCTACGAGTCCAAGAACACTTCTAGGAATCTCTCTGAGAAACCAAATCAACTAGAGTTTCCACAACAGCAACAAAGCCAGTCATCCTTACATACTCAGGATCAAAGACTATAACAATTATCTCGCAGCAGCAGCAGTTCAGGTTGAAACCACTAACTATGCTCTTATGACTATCATCATGGCTACAAAAGAGCCAGTGTACTTCGAAGATGTTATAGACAAGCTAGAATGGCAAACTGCTATGCATGAAGAAATGGATGCTTTGTATAAGAATAATACTTGGGAAGTATGCGACCTTCCACCAGGAAAGAAGGCCATAGCAAACAAATGGGTATACAAAGTAAAGTACAATCCGGATGGAAGTATTCAAAGATACAAAGCCAGACTAGTTGCAAAAGGATTTGCACGGCAATATGCTCAAGATTATAATGAGACTTATGCTCCAGTAGCAAAGATGGATTCCATACGGTTCTTAATATCACTAGCGACACTCAGTAGATGGAATGTGTATCAGCTCGATATCAAGAATTTATCTCTCAATTATTATCTAGACGAGGAAGTCTACATGCAACAACCAGCAGGTTATGTTGAACCAGGAAAGGAGAATAAGGTTTGCCATCTCAAGAAAAGTCTCTATGGCTTAAAGCAAGCACCTAGAAGTTGGTACAACAGAATCGACAAGTATTTTGCTGATCTGGGATATATTAAATCCAATGTAGATCATACTCTCTACTACAAAGTTCAAGGGGAAGACATTACTATTGCACTTTTATACACAGATGATCTAGTTGTGACAGGAAGCAAGGATAGCTTCATCAGAAAGCTAAAACAAGACGTATCTTCAGAGTTTGACATGAAAGATCTTGGACTTGTGTACTATTGTCTTCGAATTGAGTTCTGGAGAGATTCAGACTGCACCTTTATGAGTCAGCTGAAATATGTTGACAGTCTCCTAAAGAAGTTTCATATGGCAGATTGCAAGATTGCATCCACTCCCATGAAATAGAGTTTGAAACTTACTAAAGATTCAGAAAAGCCTACAGTCAATGACAGATACTACAGGCAGCTCATCGGATCTCTTATATATCTAATCATCACACGACCAGATATTTGTTATGCAGTAAGTTCACTTGCACAATTTATGACAAATCCAAAACAGTTTCACTAGAATGCAGCCAAAAGAGTCTTGAGATATATCAGAGGTACAAGACAGTTTGGGATAGAATACAGAGGAATTTATCCATAGTTGCATGGATACTGTGATAGTGACTATGCCGGAGATCATGAGACCAAGAGATCCACACAGGAATACGATTTTTTCCTTCGTCAAGGTGCTATATCATGGTTGTCAAACAAACAGCCAACTTTTCTTTATCTTCGAATGAGTGAAGCAGAATATAGAGCACTCACTACAGGTGCATGTGAGACTATATGGCTTAGAAGACTATTGTTAAAAACAGATTACTTTGATGAGTCAAAGCCAACAACAATATACTGTGATAATCAATCGGCTCAAGCATTGGCCAAGAATCCAGTGTCTCACTTCAAGACAAAGCACATTGATGTCAGAGAGCACTTCATCAGAGAAAGAGTATTACTTGGTGACATCACACTTCAGCATTGTGATAGCAAAGAGAATGTTGCTGACATCTTTACCAAACCACTCGGTAAAGAGCTTTTCGAGAATCAACGACTAGCTCTTGGTTTGATGCAAAGGAAAGACATTCCCATTAAAGGAGTGTGATGAAATATAATATTTAGTCCTTCTTCGATTCCCCAAAATCATCATCGTGAGGAAAGACCTACTTCATGATGTTGATCTTGAGGAAAGATGTTGAGAGATCATGCTCAACATCATGTGATCATATGTGCATAGCACTAACCCAATAGAGTGCTATAAAGTAAAGGGTTAGATGCCCTAATCGTGATGAAATATAATGTTTAGTCCTTCTTCGATTCCCCAGAATCATCATCGTGAGGAAAGACCTAGTTCATGATGTTGATCTTGAGGGAAGATGTTGAGAGATCATGCTCAACATCATGTGATCATATGTGCATAGCACTAACCCAATAGAGTGCTATAAAGGAAAGGGTTAGATGCCCTAATCCTAACCCTAACCCTAACCCTAACCCTAGCCCTAAATGAGTTTGTATATATTCTACATTTTCAACTAAATCTAGTGTATAGTTAATCATTTGTGGTGTGCTCTCTAGCTGTGCCCTCTCTCCTCATCTCCACTCTTTTCCTCTCCCCTCTTCTTATTTTGTCAAGTTCTTCGAGGGGTAATCGCCGTGCCGGGTCTGATAGAAGTCGGCTGAGTGGAATCACAATCTCGACATACCGCATGTCATTTAAAGTCAGCACCGACATTTGGGATGGAGGCCATTACACCAATGGAATATGTTGTGCCAAGCCTTTGCATTACGGTTGAGGACAGATTGCTTCCACAAGAGTCCATGGAATTTTGACTCAATGTTCTAGAGTAGTTGGAGAAAGAGATAATGGAGAGCTATTACTTGAACCAAATAGTTCAAGCTTGAAGGAAGAGGCGAGTAGACTCGACGTTGAAGAATAAATTTTTTAATAAAGGAAAATTGGTCTTGCTCTTCAACAGTCGCATGGGCCGCATGTTGGGGATCTTTGAGTATTGTAGATTGACGTCTTGATATTTAGCAGATCTACAACAACAAGAGCGGGTGTTATTGTTGCTGGTGAATGGATTTCGATTGTGGAGATATCTTCATGAAGGCCATATTAAATGCCCCTTCCTATTCACACGCAAGGTACTCATCCCATGGATTGGGGTAGGCGCCTAGTATCCCATGGTGGGATCGTGCACTTCTTATGTGATGAGCATGTACCTACTGATGGGATCTTGAGTTCAACAAGAGCCACCACTACATCGGTCATTAGCTCAGCTTAGCTATACTCCTTGTTCAGTTTCTCACACTTCTACTTTCCTATTTTCTTCCTCACACTCTCAGTTTCCTATTCCCACCTTTCATTGAGACTACATTTCAAAGAATACACAACATGATTGTGTAAACGACTAGAAAATTCCTCTTTCCTTAGTGTACAAACTTATGTAAGCTTCCTGTAAATTTGACAGATACGTTTCTCCCAATGCAATGAGGGCTAAGATAGAAAAAGTTTATTCTTACCTTTGCCATGCTTTTGTAGGATGTTATTGTTACAAAAGCTTCCTCTGATTATTCCTTGTTGACAGAAATTTAGGATGTAACCCTCCATTATATACACTCTTAGACTTTGTGGGAAGGGGGGGTTGTGTTGCTTTCAAGCCTTTCTCATTTTCATCTCCTACGAAAGCAATTCAAAAATTTGAGTGAGATGGGTAGAAGAACAAAAAATTAACCCAATAGTTCATCTACTTCTTTTAGTAAAAAAGACAGATGAATCTAAGACCAAGTTTTCAATACCTAACATTGATGAGCTCTTTGATCAATTTCAAGGAGCTGTGTATTTTTCTAAGATGTGGCCATCATGAAGTCCACACTGCTGGAACACACCCTTTAAATTAATTCTGGCAGAAACTTCTAGAGATATAAGGCTCTAAAGGAAAGGTTTAAAACCCTAACAATCAGGAAGTGACGTGAAATAAATCGAGTAACAAGTGGTCTCTAATTACGTATCCTCTACCCAACCACTTATCAACTCTTTAGAAGTGGTGTTGGTACACTTTTGGAGCTACTTATATACGAATTTCTACTCTATAGATGGAACATTTTCTAGATATACATCTTCATATTTTGTCTCAAATCTAAAAGTGTTCTCTATCCCTTCTTCTATGTGCACAAGTCTAAAACTTAGTGTAGCACCATAGCACATCTCAATTAGCAATTGCAAGGACTACGCTATGTGTTTGGCTTCGCTGTATTAGAAAAGGTACGTGTGTGGTATGGACAAGGGGGCAAACATCCCTAGTGACAAAGCTAGGTAGCTTACTCTAATTATCTACTTAGGAAGATTACTAAAGATGGAGGCCTTTGCTCCACGAAAGAAAGGCTACTTTAATTAAAAAGTGTGTGGGAGACTTGAGTCAATGCAAGGTTGACAAAAACTTCAAGGAATCTCATGATGACTAGTTTGCCTTTTCCTAATTTCAAGAAAAAGTGGATGGTAGGTATGAATGATTACCTAATGTGGAAGATCAAGCTACGGAGTCACATGGTGATTAGGGTAACTGTGGCAAACTACAGAGGGTGAGGACAATCTCGAGGACCTTAAAGATGTGATAGGCAAGGTAGTGATGAAGGCCAATCCATATGATGTAAAAGATTGGGTGCTCGTAGATGCCAAGGCACTATTAATCATTATCGAGACAATTGCAAATTCAATACTTCCACATTCGATTGGCGAAGACCACAAGTGAGGCATGGAAGATCTTAAAAGGATCTGTACAGCTTTTTGCCGAGCAGCTACTCTATTTAAGGAATTCTGCTAGAAACAATGCCTGGAAACACATTTTGTGGTGACTCGAGTGGGCATGGAACGGAGATACTCAGGATATGATGCTTCATGCTAAGCTATTGGTCAAGTTTTACAAGTCTAGCAATGCTCCAATATTCAGAAAAGTACTATTTACATGGCAATAGTCCCCATATTTTTTCAAGTGCTTAGTTTCAATGCTAAAACATAAATGAATAGAAATGAAATACCAGTCGTCGTATCAGCCTCTTGTAACTTTCTTTGCAGGAGAGTAAATTCTCACATAAATAGAAAACGCATTAAAGCTTATCAGGAAAACATACAAACTGTCTGCTCACAGGCCATGGATCTGAAGACCCAAACCCATCCCTACAAAACAAAGCCGCTAAAGAAGCCTCAATATCATTGCTTTCCAATGGGCATTCTATTGGGATCAAAGTGAAACCGTTGTTAAGGCCGCCGCCTTGATCCCATTCACCCAAAATTTTGACTGAAAAGCAGTCACATCAGATCACCAAGCCTTCATCCCGAAAGCATTTCCTTCTCTTTTGCCTTGCAGTTATCATCAATTGTCTTCACAAATTTTTTGGTCAACTCTTCGATCTGACACCAACCACAAATGAGTCTTACAAAGGCACTGCGCCAAAGAAAATTATAAGAGCAATTAAGGACTCTAACAACATGGAGCCATGATTTCATTATGAACCAAGTAAATTAAAAATATACCTCTTTCTCACGCCGTTTAATGTCATCTTTAGAGACAGTTCCACTGGACTTCTTAATCGCATCCATTGCCTGGATAGAAACAATAAGTCATGGAGTTCTATCAGCTTCAAACCTAATGATTCTACCCTACTTCAAAAGACAACAATTTATACCAAGGTCAGCATTGCAAACAAAATACTTGCAGAAGTATGCTCTCTTCTAAACGCCAATACCGATGAACATAATCTTCATAATTCATTCAAGTGCATCTTTTCCCTCTAACAACAGGATGACAGTCAGGCAGTCTAGTCATCAAATAAATTCAGAATTGGGGAAGTCTTACAGTCTGCCTTGCTCTTCTGATGCTCATTTTAGCTGTTTCTCCTGCCTTCCCAACTATTTTCATCATGGTCTGCATATAATTGCTTGTAATAGTGAGAATTGAAGACGAAAGCATCCATCATTGTACTGTAGGTTGCATGAAGGAAACCCCAATCCAACTGATTTTGCAAAGCTACGGGCTAACCTCGATGTGCTCCTTCGTTGGCCTTCAGATAAAACCACAAAACCCGTAGAATTCCACCCAAGAACAATATGTCAGCTGGAAATTAGCCACCTGACAGCCAAGCAAAGAATAGCAAAACCCATTCTTGTGGAACACTACCATAGAATATTTACTTAACATTTGGAGATGGCAATGAAATACATACTTTGGTACGGGAACGATAATGACCTCCTCATTATACGCTGGATTCAGTTGCAAAGGTGAAGAGCGAATCCCACGTTCAACACACTTCCCAATCTAACAAAGCCACAGAAAGAGAGCAAACTGTCAAACGTCTGGCTAGGCTGCAGTCAACAAAGGCTGAGATGAAACAGGTAGTTAATTCTTACAGATGAGTCAAACGGTGTAACACGAAGTTTTTCATTGTCCAGGACTGTGACGGCAGCAACATGGGTTAAAGGAGAGCGTATCCCATTGTTGTCTACCACAGTCACATGATCCAGCAAACCTGCAAATCATTCAAGTTCAAACTTCATAAATGAATTTTCCGAACCAAAGCCCCATGTTTTGTATGTAAGCCTTCGCTAGCCGTAAAAAACAACTTTACCTGCAGAAGCCCTTCCAGTACGGAGCTTACTAAGCTCTCGTGAGAGAGCATCTAAAGCTGCCTCCATCTGTGTAACAGTGCTATCCTTCACTTTCGGATAAACATCCTCTGTTACCTCCTCATCACCCTCTGAACATGCCCAGAACCGACATTATAACGCTAGAATTCATACAATCTTAATATGAGAACTTTAGAAAATTGATAGTAAGAAAGAAAGAAAGCATGTGCGCACGTGCGCACACATACACACACACACACACACATTTTTTGTAAGGCAGATATTTCATTTGTAAGAATGTGCATTCATAGCTGTCCAAAGTGGAATAGCTACTACTCAAAACTAGAAACAGTAATAAAAGACTTATTACCGGGTCACAAGAAGGTCTCCAAGAGAATGAGCATCCTAGAGAGACCGATACAAAGAATCAAAAACTGGGAAAAACATCCACTAAAGAGTGCTCATACAGTCGAATTGTACAAGCACGATACAACAACCAGAGAGCCCAAGAGCGACCAGGAGAATAAGTGAATATAGTCCGGCATAGCAGCATGTCTGCCAAATAACCAAAACTGCCTGCCAAACGAAATCCCAGAAAAACGAGCACAAAGACCCATCATCAGCACGCACGCGCACGCGCACATGCATGGCATGAAACTCAAGCCAATTAGAAAAGAGAAGGTACTTTGTAAGCATCAGTACCACCTATAAGCTGCCAACTCGGTGTCTAAACATTTTTAACAGCCACCTATGAAGGTAGTACTTTGTTAGAATAAAGAAGCTTCCATAAAATGGGAAGAAGCTATAACTATTTCCTTCAAACCACACAAAAGAATCAGGGCCAAGCTGGCCAGTCTACAGACTAGTCGACCAGCTTTGAGCCTTCCAAGGTAGTGTCAGTTATATCAATGATAGTATGGTGCAATATTACCCCTAGGGGATGCCAAAGAATCAGGGCCAAGCTGGCCAGTCTACAGACTAGTCGACCAGCTTTGAGCCTTCCAAGGTGGTGTCAGTTATATCAATGATAGTGTGGTGCAATATTACCCCTAGGGGATGCCTTGAGGGAAGATAGGTGTAAGACAATTGTCATTAATTATTGGGCTTAAGTGGCCTAAAGGTTGGTTAGTGACTAGTTAGGACAGCTACTAACCCTAAGTCCTAGGTATACCAAGTGTTCTAAGTGGACCTTAGTGAGTTCTAAGTGGACTAGTGCATTTATATAGCTCGAGTGAGGGCAAGTGGAAGGTAGCGAAAGGGAGCATGTAGGAGGCTACAAGCAAGAGAGGGGCGATAGGCAGCAAGTGGGAGTGTCCCGGTAGTGAGCAAAATTGGGAGGTGTGAGAGGTAGCAAGAGTAGAAAGTGACCACTAGGCTTAGGGGTGACAGCTTGTGCATCCAAGAGGTTCTAGTGTGGAGACTCCTGCTTGTTCTGTCGTGGCTGGGTGGTAAACCTGTTGGAGTGTCATTGACCCACCTTTGAGCTTCCAAATGAGGACAAGGGGTCATGGTACTGTAGGAGGTAGGGTTACCTGGATAGGACAGGTTGTCCCTGTTCGAAGCAGACTCAGAGGGCTGGCAGCACCTGGAATATCTTCTGGAAAAGCTGCGCATGACATGTGGCAGCTTCGGGAAGCCTCAGGTGTCTGTGTGACAGTCTGCAAGTCAAGGAGCATCAGGTGGAGCAGGGAAAGGAAAGCCAGAGAGTGCAGAAACAGGCCGGTGACCAGGTGCCACTATCTGCAACAGATCTGGTTGGGCAAGATCTGCTGGATCTGGTCAGGCATTTGATTGGGGTCAGTTCTCAGCCTATAAAAGAGCTGGCACTTTGGCCATTTCTTATATGCAAACTGAAGCCTCTAAGGCCCCGTAATCAGCATAGAGCGTGACAGTGATTTCCTACTGTAGAGAAATCACCCTGATTGCGATTATGTAGCCAGCATCTTGGCTGGTTGTTTCTGGCTCTTTCTCAGCAGATTTTTCCCATGGTTGGTGGATAAATAAACTAAGTTCTGTGCCTCCTCTACTTGCTGTCTTCTCTGAGTTATATCAGTGGGTATCTAAGGGAGAGGGTAGATTCTTTCTTGAGAGCTTTGAGTGTCTTATTCAGCTGTGCTAGGGTTTGCTGTCCAAACAGTCCCATAAATTCTAACAGAACCTCCTATCAGCACCACCTGTTGCAGGAGTTCTTGAAGTACTAGGATGAGTGGGCTACCTATCTAAAGCTGAGTGTGGAACTATCAACGATCGGACGTATGTGTCTCGCAGATGGCAATGTTAATGATGATCTAACATGCGTGTTTGGCAAGGGGTGCCGCTTGAACAGCAAATGTTCACTTGTTTGTAAACACATGTGATGAGCAATCATCTGATGTTTGTGAACGGCGAAATATGCTAATAAGTCGTATGTAATAAGGCTTGCTTGTAAACACATGTGATGGGCGATCATCTGCCTGATGTTTGTGAACGGCTGATAAGTCCTTAAGGATAAATCTAGCTACTAGCCTTTAATGCCATGCTCCCTGCTTGCAAGCTATGAGTAATGCTTGCTACAAGCTAGCATTTTCATAAACTTATGGGTGTGGGCACTCCAAACAGCTCCCCTCCAACCCCTCTTGTAAAAGCCCTGAACACCTCCACAGTGTGCCCTCTGATCAGCCTAAGCTCTTGGCCTCAGTTCACCCCTCCTGGAAGGTGTCTATGCAGCACAACAGTCGGGGATTCGCACCAGCAAACGGAGTAAGGTTTGGGTACTGTTTCAGCAGCTCTTTACAGTTCTGTTTACAGTTTTGCACAGCTCTATATCTCAGTCATATCTCAGTTCTCTTTTAGAATCTATTACTCCTAGCTTTCACTCTCTCACTCACGCAGTAACCTTGCATCCCGGTGGACAGCACAAGCCTCTTCCTTGCCTTGCAGAAGTGCCCTACATCGCCAGTGTGGACAGCATCAAGGTCTCGGTATTGGTTGGCGTTACGTCTTAGGTCTTTGGATTTGCAATACGTGTGCACAGTGTACTCTTCAGAAGCGTGTTTCTGTGCTCTCTCGAAGAGTGTTATTTGTATCTTTCAGTTCTCCAAGTATAAAGCATATTCTCCCTTGATTGAGGGAGGGGGAGGGGGCCATCAGCGGGTATAAGGATGTCGACTCCTACCCTCCTCTCCTTTCTCTCTCTATACGCTCATTCCTCGCAAAAGGTTTAAAGAAGGTCTTGCTGTGATTACACGATCAGATTACCGTTACATGTTACATTGGTATCAGAGCTTCGGTCTATATCCAGCTCGACTAACGCGAGTGTATGCTTGTGTTGAGATCCGAAAAGGACACACAATCAAGCGCCATGAAAGATTCGGAAAAGACATTAGATTTGAAGCCTATGAAGAGAAGAAAGACAACCAAAATGATACGCTTCCGCCTAGTGCTCAAGAAATGATGGCGAATCTTTTGGAGCAAATCGAGTGCTCCTAGAGCAACTTGAAGAACATTCAACCCAACTAGAAGAAAGCAGAAGACAGCTAGACCAGACAAAACAATGTCTAGAAGAAAAAGAGGCAAAAAAGCCACTGGAACAATAAGCCACTGCGACGCGTAGAGCTTGCCCAGACAGAGAGGCAACAAAAACTAGACCAAGAGGCGATGCTTCTCCAACACAAACAAATGTTAGCCACTATGTAGGCTAGTTTGAGTGCAGCAGCAGTCACCGCCACAGCTTCATCATCAACAAAGGTAACACCACTCACCCGGTTCACACCAAATTTGTTAAGTATGATGGTAAGTGTAACCATTCAGCTATTCTTCAATTATTCATCAATTTATCGCTCATTTTCCATTAGCGCAAATTCAAGATGAGCAAGACAAAGTCCGCCTAGCATCCCCTCATTTGACCGGTGAGGCGGTTACCTGGTGGCAACATAGGACTAGTAAGCATAATCACCCAACAACTTTTAATACGAATTTGGTTTAGGCAACGTTTGTTACCAATCTCAAAGCCCGTTTTCTACCGCCACAGTATATGCTTAACCTAGAGAATGAGTTGCCGGCGCTGACTCTCGTGCTGAACTCAAAAAAGCCCAAGCAGGTCCAGAAGGTTTCCAAAGCCTCGTAGCAATCAAACAACGCAACAGGTAAGGATCAGAAGAAGGACGACCAATACCAAAAGAAAGACGACCAAGCTTGTGGTCAGTCCAAGCCAAGATGACTCCAAATGAGAAGGCTAAGGCGAGCATTATAGGAGGCTATCTACACCCCGATCAATATAAGCGGTACCTAAATAGAGGGCCTGTTAGAAATGACCCAACAGAGGGTACACACAGCGGAAGACTGATAGTAATGCCCAAGAGCTCACGCAGTGTGGTGTGGGGGTGTGGAATCACAAACTTCTTTACTTAATGTGCATAAAATAGGTGTGCAGACTCATCAATAGACAATGAACCAGCCAGATATAGAAGACACCAAAACTTATATATTTCCATCCAAAAATATGGACACAATACAAAAGAGAGAGATCCAGAGTCCCACCAATGGTGTGGTCCTCTGATCTAACCACAAGGTCCTCCTCCTATCTGCCGGCTATCTCTAGACTCAAGTCCGCATGCTCCACCTCGAGCGTCTGTAGGCTTTCCATCCAGAACGATCCTCTCCACCTTGCTGTCTGGAAACCAGCCTAGGTGGGCTGCCACTCAAGCTCAGTCTGCAGCTCCTTCAGGGTCACCTTCACCTTCTGTGTATAGGCCCAAGGCTTGCCTTCTTGCTGCTCCTATCTGCTGTCAGAGGGCTGCTCCAGAGAATGTGATCACAACACCTTGCTGCCCTAGAAGACAGCCAAGGTCCAGCCTCTAGGAACTCAGTCTGCAGCTCACCTTCAACTCTCCTTCACCCCCAGTGTGAGGCCCAAGGGAGTGGCTCCTGGCTGCTCCTGTCTGCTCCTGCTTTTGCTGAGCTGTTGGATAATAAATGAGGCAAGTGCCTCTCCTTTTATAGGCCTAGGGGGCCTGTCAAAAAAACCAACCAGCCTGCCCCAATCTGGCCGACCAGACTGTGGCTGGGGTCCAGCCCTATTAGGGCTCACAAACCGTGGCCTTTATGGCCCACACTTCTAGGGCCTTTAGCCCTCCAATCAAGGCAAGGGCCCAGCCTATATAAGGCAAGCCACTGCCCACTGGCAGCCCCATTTGCTGCTCCACCAGGCCCCATACAGCTGCACTGTAGTTCGCGCCATCTGTTGCAGCCTTCTTCTCTTGTGAGGTGCTGCCCATGTGGCAGCCCCCTCTCTCTCTCTTCTCTAGGCATCTTCTGCCCTAGGTCTCCCTCCCCCACGCTCTCCTCATTTGGGGGCTTACAAATGGGGAGGTGACCTTTCCAACACCCCCTCTGACCGACACATCTCGGCCCAATGCCAACACGTCGATGAAGATGCTCCAGTAACTCCCTTGTCATAGTCCTCTGGAACCTTTCGGTGTCAAAATCTTTTCCTGGCTTTTCATCCAGTGGCTCCTGCTCCACCAGGTCCGGTTCCGGTTCCGGTTCCGCTTCCGCACACCATCCTGGTACACAGGTCCATCTCTGGTAGCACCTCCTGGCACCACCATCTTCCGTCACATTCCTGCCTTCGAGCTCGAGCAATCCAACCGTCACGATCTTCCAGTTGTCCCCCTCATAATGAGTGAACAACCTGGAATCTTCCAAGCACCATGCTCTGAGGGTCTGTTTCAACCCGTCCTTCCTTTGGCAAGGTCTGCAACAAAAGTACATCTCCAAATAACCTGGACCGCAAACTTTAAACGCACCTGACTGAACCTGAGTTTCCTATCCCTAGAATTGATGATCTACTATATGAGCTTACAGGGGCAGAGTACTTCACAAAGATTGACTTAAGGTCAGGCTATCATCAAATAAGGATGAAGGAGGGAGATGAACATAAAACTGCCTTCAGGTCAGAACGTGGGCTTTATCAATTCAAAGTGATGGCATTTGGTCTAGCCAATGCACTTGCAACTTTCCAGGCCCTAATGGACAAGGTATTGCAGCCTTTCCTCTATAAATTTGTGTTGGTATTCTTTGATGATATATTGATCTACAGCAAAACGAAAGAAGAGCATTTATTGCATATCTAGCAAGTATTGAGGACACACCAGTTGTATGCCAAATCAAGTAAATGCACTTTCATGACTGAAGAAGTGGCTTATAAGTTGGAGCTTCCACCATCCTCTAGAATACACAAAGTATTCCGTGTATCACTGCTCAAGAAGTATTTCGGACCTAAGGAGCAAGTTATGGAAGAGCTACCTCCTATGGATGAAGAGGGCCAAATTGAGTATATACCTGAGAAGATCCTTGGATTTAGAGATCATCTGTTGAGGAATGGAGTACAAGTCATAGAAGAGCTACCTCCTATGGATGAAGAGGGCCAAATTGAGTATATACCTGAGAAGATCCTTGGATTTAGAGATCATGTGTTGAGGAGCATTTAGGTGCAGGTTACAGCCTTTTCAAATTTGAGGACAAATTTCTATTTGAGGAGGGAGGATTGTAACAGAGGGTTACTTTTTACTTAGGCTAAACTTAGGCTAAAGGTTAGTAGAAAGGCCTTTATTGGCTTGTAAGTGTTTTTTTCTTTTTTAGTGGATTCCATAAGTTGCCATGTGGCATCCTAGGAGGTAATCCCATAAGCAATACTACTTTGTACTGCCCTGGGCCATACCTATATAAGGGCTCTAGTTGTACTTGGCAATTCACTAATGACTTGTACTTCATTTCTGAAATAGAATATATAGCAAGAGTTCAATTCACTCATGACTTGGATTTAGAGATCATCTACAAGGAGCATTTAGGTGCAGGTTACAGCCTTTTCAAATTTGAGGACAAATTTCTATTTGAGGAGGGAGGATTGTAACAGAGGGTTACTTTTTACTTAGGCTAAACTTAGGCTAAAGGTTAGTAGAAAGGCCTTTATTGGCTTGTAAGTGTTTTTTTCTTTTTTAGTGGATTCCATAAGTTGCCATGTGGCATCCTAGGAGGTAATCCCATAAGCAATACTACTTTGTACTGCCCTGGGCCATACCTATATAAGGACTCTAGTTGTACTTGGCAATTCACTCATGACTTGTATTTCATTTCTGAAATAGAATATACAGCAAGAGTTCAATACTCACCTAAATTCTAAAAAGGATTGACTTCCTCCTGTCCTTGTGCAGCCCCTCACAAGTCCCTGTTAAAGATCCAGCCCATGATCTTCCTCCCCTACCCTTTTCCTAAACATAAGGTACTTCACTACTCTAACTTTCCTGCATATTCTACCAAATTTAGGGGAGTTTACTGTCAGTTAGGAGCAATCCTGTTGCATTGATATCAGAGCACTTTTCATGGGATTTTGTGGGAAATTCTTTGTCCAATTACTTTGAATTTTGGAGCATCTACTCTTGAGCCTAGGGCCTACGTCTGTACAAAGTGCTCTCTGTTGTGAGCTGCCACATGGCAGGCTCTGAGAAACCTTGATTTTCGAAATGCTCAGAATTTGGGGCTTCTTACATCAGTGGAAAGCCCTTGCTTCCCTGATCATTTCTATGTGTGAGATTCCTAGAAGGATGGAGGATTGAGTCAACATTGAGGGTTTTTTCTCTCTAGCGCAAGAATGTGAAGAAATTGACGATCTGATGCTCCGCTGCACCAAATTAGGTCAGATATGGCTTGAACTGATCGCACTAAGCTTCAATGTCTGCCCTCAAAGTTTAGTGGAGATCCGAGCTTGGATGGAGGAGTTACGAAGGAAATCGACTGCTGGCTAAGAAGATCTGCGGCGATCTAGGAGCTGGCAATTCCGGTTTCTGATTTGCCTTCCTCCAAGGAGTCGCCTCTACTTTAGGAACTCCCACACCTAGTCCCAACAAGATACAAGTCTGTTGCGTGGAATCTTCCCCAATTTTCTTTGTTTGGAATTGACGCGTACGCTGCCTAGTAAACGATCTAGCTACATATCGCTTTGAAATTATTCGTGGATGTTGCTGAGGTGTCGTTCTAAATGCTGGAACCACTCCAGCTTCATGTCAAATGCAAAAGGATTACACTAGAGTTCAGCAACGTGACCAACGACCTGGCTGTTCACTGGCAGTTTGGTACAGTAGTATATTGTCGAACAGCGCTTCTGTCTATAGCTTAGTCCTACATAGGTCTCGATACATATTGGTTTATACAGTGTGCAAAAGGAGCCTTGTAACAGTCTGCTACTCCTTGGAAATTGAGCTATTCTTGATCAAGGCTTAAGACAGTGCATTTACTCTTGATTCGAGTCATTAAAGATGCCTGTAAATGGGTCTACGGGTCAAGCTAGTAAGCAGACAATGGGTATCCTTGATTCCATCTCAGAGAAGGAAGCAATTGATGATCAAACTGTAGTTTCTGAACGCAATGATCCTCATGTTGGCAATGTTCAAGGGGATTTGACAACAACTCCTCAAGTACAAACATCCCTTAACCAAGAGCAGATCATAAAGAGTTGTATGGACCCAATGCTACAGATATTCAAGGAGCTAACTAATGAGATTAAGACCAATAATCAGAGGATTGACCAAAGGATGCAGAACATGTCTACCACTTTTAATAAAAAGTTTGACAAGTTCAAGAGAAACCAAATTTATGATGGGAAGAGACCTGTGGATCCCCAAATTGATGGAGACTCAGGTTCAGATGATGATAATGATGATCATATACATGTAACTAAACCGGTTGGTTTTATGGCTTCTGTCCGAAGGACCTATCACTCTAGTGGAGTTACAGCTCATATGGATAAGGATTCAGCACATGGTAAGACTCCTAATAATAACAATTCAGCAGCTTAAGAGTTGTGTCAAAAATTCCATGAATATAAGTTGCTACCAGTAGATCTTAGGGCAGCAATGACATTCCAACAATATATACAAATAGTTAAATCTATTGAACCAAATGAAATACGAGTTAGGATGAGAAATTAGAGCAAGGAGAAAGTGGCATGTGAAGTGTTCATAATGAAATACGAATTCAAGGACATAGCTTATCTTTCACCAGCTCCCTTTGAGTGCAGGATAAATGTCTATTGCCCCATTGCATTGGCCTCTCCTTTTTCACAAAATTCCCGTCCCTGGCATTCAAATCCCGAGCTGCGTCTCATCTCCCGCTTTGCATTTCACGCGAAGAGTCTCCTTCAACTCGTTTTCCATAGCACATTGAAGGCTCTCAAGTCCAAAAACCGGTTTCCTAAGAAATGGCTTGGCCAAGTATGTGCCAATCACACACGCAGCAGCGCGTTCCTCCTGGTTTAAAATGTATTTGCTAACGTAATATCCTCAAGGTTGTCCGCAAAACATATTTTTCAGCGAGGCGGGCAGCAGCCAACGACAACAATCACGTACTTGATTTTTTGGCCTTGGCGAAGCTCCGCTCATGGATTTTGAGAGCAGCTTCCCACTGCGCCAAACGGGGATGGATATCCCTTGCAGAAACAAAGATGCAACGAAGAGCGATTGGAGAAGGGGAATCAGATGGAGAGTGAGGGAGCTGTGGAGAAAATTGGTGTGAAGGAGAAAAGTAAGGTATTGGTGAGAGTCTGAGGGGATGGGCTCGTGCTAGTCGGATGAAAGCCATTGCTCTCGAGAGCATAGAAGTTTAGGGTTTATCTCAAAATGACTTCTATTCTTTCTTCTCTTATATATGCTAGCACTCTTTTGTAGACCACCTTACTAGGCGCCCCCACATGTTTTGAAAGACCATGCCCGAGTGGGTGGTCACTCCACCTTGCAGTAAAGGTGTACATATGGACTACATGTTTTTTTCATGTAACTACGATTGGTCTAGTGGCTAACAAAGATCTTCCAAGCCTAGCGGTGCGGGTTCAGTACCCAATAACAACATCTCGCGTCGTTTTTTTTTTTAGCCACCCACTCCATTGGTGGCCTTCTCCAAGTGGACAAGTTTTTTGTCCAGGCCCTTCCTTCCCATTGGACCACGTACGACGTGTGCCCTTTCACTCCACCTCTTGCCCATGTCCGGGCGCCTAGTGTGAACCAGGCCTAAGTAGAAGACTCCATCAATAAAAGCATAAACTATAGAACAACATGTTGAATTTGCACTCAAATCGCTTGCCCTGAAGACCTCAACATAGAAATAGCTGGAAGGAAGAGAAAAAGAGGGAGAAAATGGTGGAGAAGAGAGAGAACACCCACTCGCATGAAAGAAGTCTAAGAACCTCAATATAAAGCTGGAAGGAAGAGAAAAAGAGGGAGAGAATGGTGGAGAAGAGAGAGAACAAATGGTGGAGAAGAGAGAGAAAAATCGTGCATTATGGCACATGTAAAAAGAATCTTTTTGCATTTTCAAGTGGAAACCTTTACTATAGCCTACCCTAAGAGGGCAAGACAAAAATATATAATAACGTATGACAAAAAATAGAGTGCACTCTCCCTTGGTTCTTAGTTCTCTATTTGTTTTCTTGTTTTTAGCCACGTCTTTCATCTTTCTTCACTACTACTCATAGCCATCCCTTGCAGACTCACTTTAGTCATCGGGTTTAGTGATGGAAAGCCATGACAGCACCAAGACTTCTTTTGACTATTGTCTTGTGGAAGATGAAGCCCTTTCGAAATGGGTTCCTCAATGATCCAAGATTGTCGTTCAAAAGATGGGTCACTTGGAGGAGAAACTTTGTTTTCCAGAGCATCGACATGAGATTGTCATTTGCAAGATGGATTGCTTGTTGCAAGAGGAACTTTGGGAAGGCCTTCACTACTATAAGAACCCACAGTTGCGAAGCATGTTACTGAAGGCTCACACTGCACTCTGTGTCAAGCCTATGTTTTGGAATCCTTGCGTACATCACAAGTTATTGCAGAATATAAGGGATGTTCCACGTGATCTCTTGGAATCTCGACTACTCTATTCTTTTGTATTCACCCTTTTTTTTTTGGCTTTGACTCAACCTCAGAATCACTTTTCGATCCTGAGTGAAACCAATTTGAAATGTATAAGAGTAAAACTTACATATATATTACTCGGGTCTTTTTTAGGGATTGACCACCCCTCTGACACATTAGGCTATTCTATATAACTTGAGTTTTAAGTAATAAATTTTCTTTGCATTTATCCATCCTTGGATACTATGGTTGTCTTTTTTCGAAACATAGAAGAGTAAAACTTGGATGTATATTACCCGAGTCTTCTTTAGGGACTAACTACCCCTCTGATACATTTACCTTCTCTATATAACTCCAATTATGAAGTAATAAATTATCTTTACATTTATCCATCCTTGGATACAATGGTTCTCTCTTTTATAACTGCTTCACTCAGTTGGACTTTATAATTTGATGGACATTTTCAAATTATACAATATGATTCTCCATATCATTGCATCTAAATTAGAAGCACTAAGATATGATCTAGCACAAATTCTCATTGAAGGGGCCTGGCTTACCCTATTAAACTTCTACCTCCCAACAAGAAGTTAAACAGATATCAATATGAACATCCCCTCCCAAATGTGTCACCCTACACCTCCACCTCCACCTCTACACAATCCGAGAGCGTCTCACGGAATCTTTCCTCCCCCAATCTTGAAGAGAGCTCCTCACACAATTGTTCCTCCCCTAAGGTTGATGTCATGACATATGAGAGCTGCTCACACAGTCTTCGTGACATACGCAGTCTCCTCACACACATCTTGAAAGATATATGCTACAGCATTACCTTGAATTCAAGCCTAGTGGTGCAAGACTTATTTTGGACATATTCAATGATAGCTAGAATAGATTTTCTAATTGCATCCCTCCCTCCCTCTCTCTCTCTCTCTCTCTCTCTCTAAACCTAGGATTGGAATTGCATGTAGCCTTTTGCATACAATTTGGATCCCAAGGATCGGTGTATTGTTTCTCTTTATCTATAACATAATGCACTCTTTCTCAATGTGAGAACAAATAAAGACAAAAAATGAAGCAAATGAAGTCAAAAGATTATGAAGAACATGATTAACCGTATACTTAATAACACCAACCACATGCTCAATTACACAACTAACATACTCATGACTTCTGCACTCATTAGCAAAAAACCATCCCAACTCTCCATAGTTAGCAAGCTTTAAAAAAAGAGAACTAAACATTTCTATAGAAAGAAATTCTATGAAAAAGGAACAACTGGAGGGGGTACTTTCAATATCAAAGGCTCATCCCTACTGAGTTTATTTCCTATTACATAAGTACTTGTCAAAGCAGAGTACAATTCAAAATAGAGGTAGCTACTCTCCTTTGAGATTGGACGTGGAGCTTGTAGTCTTTGAGGTGTTTTTCTTGTCCTTTGGGGTCTTCAGCAGATTTGGCAATGGGCGAGTTCCCCTCCTTTTTAATCATATCCTATAAATCTTTAATTGTCATATCTAGCACCTCTTCCTCAGGCATCCCCATGTATTTGGGATCGATGTCGACAGAACCTTTTAAAGTGGGAATGAGGTGTGCTCTCAATAGTAGTATGATATCAAATTCATGCTTCATCATCTCAAAATACTAGCAGACAAAGACTCCAAGTACTCCTATTTTTGGTTTTCGCTTGCCATGTGTTGATGTGAGTTTTTGGTCAGGAGAATTTTGAGGAGAGTTTTGAGACATGTGATGGGGAGGAGGAGATTCTTGTGATGAAGAACTCCAATGAGCCGCTATTTAATGACATGTGACTAGTAATTAATTGCACTAAAAAAATCAAAAAATGCCTCGGGGAGGGCTCAAGGATATAACATCGCATGCAGGACCAAGAAGCTACCATGACACTTCCTTCAAGGCATTCGAATAACTCAACCTAGGTAAAGGAAGTGTACATTATAGCTCTAGAGATGCTTTGAGTGTCTCGAAGCTGAGTGTCGAAGCTGAGAGTAGTAGCTACTCTCAGCTCCAAGACACACAATATCTCAAGAGCCTCTATAAAGTGCACTTCTCTTACCAAGGCTAGAACGGCTTGCCATCGAGCCTAATAACCTTTCTTAGAACTAAAAGAAGGGCCACTAGTGCCTTTATTTGATACTTAGAATGGTATGAGCCATGGACAGTGAAAAACCTTGGCTACCCATGGATGGGCTTGATGGAACCATGACGGTATGAGAGAAGTCCAACATTTTCTAACCTTCCATTTCTCATACCTTGAGGCAAAGGAAATGTATTGGCATGGAAAGGCCTAGTGACCTACCATGGACAATGAAAAACCTTGGCTACCCATGGATGGGCTTGATGGAACCACGATGGTATGAGAGACGTCCAACATCTTCTAACCTTCCATTTCTCATACCTTGAGGCAAAGGAAATGTATCGGCATGGAAAGGCCTAATGATCTGCTGCTGTTGAATCCTGGCTATCGATAGACAACTATGATTCACCAACAAAGACCTAGCCTATCTAGAATGGTCTCCAGACCCCAATGATGGGTCTGCAAGAGAACCAAAAGAAGGGCATGCCTTATGTGCTCTGGTAGGAGCTAGTTCTCCACCTCTGTATGGCACCAATTCTATCTAGCCTTTTCTAGAGACCCCTCATTAAGACTTTTTCTCTTAGTTGCCCATCCTACAACTCTGCTGATCATGGCTATGGCTGGTGGAGTGTTACAGGATGGACAGTCAAGGCAAACAATGGATCCCATGACTTGGTAAGGATAAAGCAAAAGGGGCATCGAGGTTGCAGTAGAAGATTCATCGCAGTGGTGGAGGGGGTAGGAGAGGGATTTTCTTGGGTGTGGTGAATTGTTTCTCTCCCCTTAAGGCCTTTGTATAACTGGGTGTTGGAGGACTTGCCACCCTTCCACTCTTTTCCCCTTCGTTTCTTATGTCATTTTGTACGACTCTGGGTGCCTATAGTTACTATGATCACAAAATCCACTGCTAGATTTTGCTATGACTAGACAATCACGATACTAACACCCCCTTAAATGACACCTTGTCGAGATGAGGGGTGAGGAGCATTGGCACATGCACATTCCCAATTAAATATTCTAGCTAGCACCCACCTTGCTAGTAACCAGGCATAGGCAGTCATATACATCATCGTTTGGCCACCCATGACATGCGATTAGATGGTTACAATGGGAGAATTTCTTGGTCATTAGAATAATAATTCAATGGTAAGAAAAATACCATTTTGAATGACATTATAACTAGAAATTCTAGAATTTAATAGTCTAATTTCCTATTGTTCTTACATTTTGATTCCAGCTCAATGCTAATCCGAGCCTACGGTCTTGACATTGTTATAATAGTCTGATGCAAGCTAATGCAAGGCAGAGAATTTAGATGGTCATGACCGCTCTTATGCACGACTGGTGATAACCCAGTGGCTATGATTATCCAAATGAACTTCGATCATCCACAATCTTAAAGCTATCCAAGAATAGCCATCAGTCCATTTCAAGGACATTTCAAGATGCAATGTGAATCTTGAAAATTTGAGCCTACAAATTAGATGGTTGGTGGTCTCGAGTCTACAATGTCAATCTTCAAAATCTAAGCCGATTAATTAGATGGTCTCTTAGAGCTACGTGGATCCTTCGAATGAGATGGTATTGAGTCTACTCACCCAACATGCACAAATAACTGTACCGAGCCCCCTTTTTGAACTACTATGAGGAAAATAAAAGAAAACACACTACATGCAAAAACACCATCTAAACAAAACAATTTCAACCACCGGGTTGGTTTAGGATAGTCACATATAGTCAAGCTAATAATTAAACCAATCAGCTAAAGTAATCAAGCTAATAAGTAAACTAATCAAGCTACAAGTAAAACAAAACAATTACAGTTTACGATAGTCACATATAATCAATCTAATAATTAAACTCATCAATTAAACTAGTCAAGGTAATAATTAAACTAATCAAGCTACTAGTAAAGAAAAACAACAAGGCTAGTTTAGGATAGTCACAATTTCAACCACCGAGCTAGTGTCAGAACTGCAACAACTCAATAATATATTGTTGTACGTGCAAAAAATAGCCTAATTAAACTAATCAAGCTAAAAATTGAATTAATCAAGCTAATAATTAAACTAATGAAAGTTACTAGAAAACAAAACAGTTTCTACCGTTGGGCTAGTTTAGGATAGTCACATAATTGATGCTTGACTTGAATAGGTCTTGGTGATATATAACAATTAGACACTATCAATATGTTGCTATTCAATTTTGTATTTCTATCCAACAATAATTTCAATCACGTAACTTCTATTTAACTTGAACCAGCTCCCAACCATTGAGCTGGTTTAGGACAATCAAGTTTAGAAATTAACCGATATATGACTCAAACCAATGAAAAATTAAATTTAAATAATTTAACTACTAGAAAACACATCAATTTTAACCACCAGGTTGGTCATCAATTAGAAAATAACAATATATTGATGTTCTGTTGCGAAATAAATTTTTTTCAACCCTGCTAGTTTCAAACAATCACATAACTAGGGTTTGACCTAAACCAATGATGGTTGCTTGAAGTTCCAACCACCGGGCTAGTTTAGGACAATTACATTAAGATCAAGCTAGAATGATGTAGAAATTAAACATTCCAAAACTCAATCACAGACAACCACCAAGTTGGTTTAGAAAAATCACAAGATCTTTCAACGACCGGGTTGGTTTAGGACAATCACATTAAGTCCAAGCTAGCCTGATTTTGAGATTAAACAATTAAACTATTATTAAACTCAATCATAGACAACCATTAGGATAGTTTAGGCAACAACTGACTTGCATTGTATCCAACATGTGTATGATATGCTTGTCCAACTTCTTGCATCTCGCCTGCTTTCTATAGATGTTCGTTTTACTTTAGATCAGGATAATCCTGCATTGCTTTCACTCTACGTCCAATAGCTGGAGCCATGTTGGTCCTTTTTGACTGACAATGTCTTCATTATTGTGCACCCAAGCCATTTCTCTTGTGTTTTAGGGGACACCAACATAGCTAATGTCACCCTCTTTAGAGCTAGTTGATCTAAGCTCATGTTCTTCGCTCTAATGGCATGCACGTGCAACCGCTTCCTGATCCCTTCTTTCTTCTCATAGTTTCTCCCTCCACAAATGTTGCAAAAGTGTCTTCTATTGCCATTTTGATATCGTGCCATTGCTTTCCTCGACCCACAATATGTTCCTTGTGCTTTGACCAAGCTTTCTAGCTTTCCTATCTTGGAGCATCTGTTTGCTTCTCTCGTAAGCCATGACGAGCTACATCTTGCTATTGACACCATGGAAATGATTAGTGAAATGCCATAATATAACCTCTAGAACAAAGACCAACTAATTTGTGAGGCAAGAAAAGAATAGAGGACAGCTTACCCGAGTCATCCAACCTCAATGTTTTCATGCACCACTCATAGCTACACATCTTCTAGGCTACCAGGGTCATCTCAGCATTCAACATCTCAATGTCGATGCTCCTTAGGAAGAGAGAGGTTTTGTGTGTTCAAGGGTAGGATTGATGAGTAAGGATTATAATGCAAGTTGTGGTATTCAAAGACTTGTAGACAAAAGGTGTGAAAATTTAAAATTCATGGGAGTAGTGTCCTAAATTGATTTAAAACACAAACAGGGCAAAGGGAACACTATCAGGTTTGATGTTGTGCCATAAGATGAAATGCAATAACCGTTGGCATGCTTTTGAGCCATATAGCAAGCAAGTGCATGTGGAAAAAAAATCAATACAAAATCGTAAATAATATTGGATTTATTAAAAGATCTTTGCACTTGCACAAATTTCACATTTTCAAATTCTTTCATTCTAGGGTGAATCTAGATAACAATATCACCAACTATCAATGTTTTAAGACCATTGTGCAGTAGTCCCATTAGTTTGGATTCCAAATTTTCAATCCATTTTGGTTTTCAACAAATCAAGAAAATGTTATGGATTGTGCCCTCAAATGGGTGTGCATAATTTTAGCACAACATTAGAGGGGCCTTAAACCATACCTAAGCTTCTTTATTAGATGTGTCCTTGGTTAGAGAAGAAGCTCACGTACATCTTTGAATCAATTTGTATATCCTATACTCTTTAGGATTCATGCTTCACATGCAACATAGCAATTGTAATGCTTTAATGATCTCGTTCCAAATCTTTATTCCATATTTTTTTAGTCTCATGTTTAAGATTAAAAATGTGTACTATAGCTTGAAGACAAAGTTTGTCAAGTTCCATTGAGCAATGCATAATTTATGGGTTATACAAGATACCTATATACAAAAAAATGCCTTGAACCTCACCAAAAATGGCTACACCCAAGGAGACAATGACCCTTCAAAAAAAAATGATCCATCTTGTGGAGTCCTATGGGGAGGTCTCAAACAAGTGCTGAAGATAGGCTAGAGCTAATAATTTTGCATGACATAGATGAGGAAAGAATCCAGATTATAAAGGGAGTTGGACTTCAATGGAGTAATTGACGCACTTGTTGATGGGGAAAACATTTTTGCTATAAAGGCAGATGGACCTTAATGGAGTAGTTGATGCATATGTTGGAAGCATATGCAATCCAATAGTTAAAAATATTGCTAATTACCATAAGAAATACATTGCATGCAAAGTGAAAAGGAATAACAACTACACTAAATTGATTGATGTAGCATTGGCATGATGATAGAGCATGCTCTTGGATGAATTTGGTATCAAAATGAAAGATGGCATTTGTCTAGCTAATTACCAAAATTGGATGATTGCATGATACTAGTCGATTGCTAGTATGGACAACCACATGGCTCCCACAAGGATTATCCTAGCCAATCACTAGGAAAGGATGATTGTATATCTCCCATAAAGTTTTGCTCATATGGCTCAAGCAAATAATCGATGCTGCACTCGATTATTGCCATGACTTGTATGGAGCCAGCATAATATAAAGAAATGACAAACCATATCTTTCCAATGAAACCACTTGATGGATTGTGAGCCAATGTAAAATTAAAAAGTGTTTCATTTAAGAAGGACACATTAGTATTTAGAACTTGGCTCTTCACTTGAAAGAAGCTTGGATGCTCTGGTTGAATCACGAATCTTGTTCCAACTAGTTTCATAGGTTCAAAATACCCATGCAGATATGACCAAAAAACTTGAATGGAATAGCTACAATGATGAGGTTACTATCACATGCCTTGAACATAGCCTTAAGCATCTTAATGCTCATTAGAAAGAAAGCACCAATGCTAAAGTCTCCAGCACAAAAGAAGGACTATTTTCTCATGGATTTATAGGAGCCTTACAAGGAAAATGTACACTTCATGACTTTCATTTCATTCAGCCTAGGCTTTTTCAAGTTTTGTCACTTTTGACACTGAATAGGAGTAGCTCTTTTTATGCACGATGGGCTATAGAGGGAAATTTTTGAACATTAATGAAAATTTTCTCTAAGGATTGACAACTTTGCAGCTGCTTTTGGCTGTGTCCTATACATTCTACTGATTCAATCAAGGAGAGCTACCCCAAAAGAATGTATATTATGGGATAGGCATGTTGAACCACCTAGCCAAATGTAACTTGTCACTCTTAATGGTTGGGAAAGTGGTTTCTATCAAGTTCGGTGGTCCGTTTGCCATGGCATGCTATCACTATAGGAAGTTGGGTCATTTCACTCAAAATTGCCCCCTTTGTACCCCGGTCCCTCCCTAGAAAACCAATTTGTGCCAGTAGACACCCAACAATTGTTAATTGCAAGAGCAAGCTGCCAATGGTGAAATTATGCACTACCCAATGTTCAAGAAGCTTTCACTCATGTGGATCCTAATCCATCTCCTGAAGCTCAAGTACAACCGCCCTCAATTTCCTCTTCAAAACAAAAAGCAAAGGTGCCTAGGGACACTGGAGGTGACAAGCAACATCATCAATTTTTGTTCGAGGCAAGATGGAAGTTTTCTCATGGAAATGTGGCTGAGACCTCACCCCTTACTTGCTAGCTACTATCAAATGCTAACGCAAGCCCCATCTATTCCACTAAGGCATCCTTTTACACTGTCAAAGGGGAGGATCAAAAGACTAATCCTTCACCAACCTCTATTCACCATTGCTTTAGCTCATGGAGGATGATGAATACCCATTGAGCTTCCAAATTCTTGATCACGCTGTAGCCTAAGATAGCTAGTTTCATTAGTTGGAATGTGTGGGGGTTATGCTTGCATAGGAATGCCTGGGATTGTGCTTGGAATGGAAACAATGCTTCATTTCAAGGTTTGTCACTTGATTTTTACAGCTTGCAAAACTTAAAATGGGGCTGAATGCTTTCTATTATCTAATCACCCTACCAGAGGAAGAGTGCTACTGATTCAATCCTATTTTAATCCAAATATTATCTCGACGGGTGTAGATGGTTCTCAATTTGGATAGATTCCTAGGTATCCTAGTGTCAATCTATGCTTCTAATGCACCACAAGAATGAGCAAGACCATGGAAACATTCACATTAAGAATTTGCTAGCAAAAAGGTGGTCTTTGTAGCTAATTGGAACATGATGTTATAGTAGCAAGATAGGTCTCACACTTCCTCTAAACTCACTGTAGTTGAAGCCAACTCTTTGAACAATTTCTTCTTTGCATCTTCCATGGCTGATTGGTGTTTGTTCGTTCGTCTCCAACACATCATCAATTCACTTGGCACAATCATCATGAGGATGATAGTTGGCGTGCACTCCATCTCAAGCATTCCTACTCGGACCATGCATGGTCAGTTTATCTACACATCAATGGCAAGGTTGTTGCTAGCTTTGTGTCATCTGTCCCTTTCCCTATCAGTGTTTCTTTCCATTGCACACCTCAACTAGGAGCATGTAAAGGTCACTTACCTTTTAAGATGAACATGATATATTTTGCTAATCATTCCTTTGACAATGATATCAAGTGGGCTTGGCTTGTTTAACAAAGGTCCATGACTTGTCCAATCTACCACTAAGAATTATGCCTGTACCACATCACCCAGGTTTCTAAACTACATGGAATATCTAGAGCAAACAAAAGGAGGTTTTATGAGCATCATGCAACTTCTATTTGCATTTCTTTGGTTTCCACAATCCAATATTCCCCATTTGATGCAATGCTTTTGTCTCTAATGAAAGCCATAAAACATTACTTCAAAGCTTTTAAGCATGGCAATATTGCAACTATGTGAATCTAATCTGACATCAAATGGCATGACAGTGGAGACTAGCCCTCCAAATTTTTCTTCAAGAATAACAAAGAGAAAAAGATAAACTAAAAATATCTCTATCGTCCATGATGACCAAGTCCAAGAGGCTACTAGTGATCAAGAAATGGCATGGGTTCTGAGTAAGCACATGTCTAGCATTATAGGATCTTGGCTACAACCTATTGAAGACTATGAGACAATTGTTGACAATTTCCTACATCCCACAATCGTTGTTGTCTCTCAGGCAAAGCAGATGTAGCTTCAAAGTCCCTTTATAAATTCGATATCTACTACGTGTTCATGTCTATGGCTCCTAAAAAATCATCTAGTCCTAATGGCATTCCCATCAACTTCTACCAACACATCTGGGATCTATGCAGTAGTGATGTGGCCATCCTCTTGAATCATTGTTGCTCACAGGGGTTATTGCCTCATTCAGTAAACTGAGGCATCATCAAGTTAATTTTGAAATTGGTCAATTGACTTTCCCCAAGTGATTGGGCCCCCTCACAATGCTGAATGGTGCCTATAAGATGTTGGCCAAGGCAATGGTGTTGAGGGTGAAGTTCATCCTTGCTAGATCTCTTCACCCTGCCTTCTTACTTCAGTTGCATTGTAATCGAGACCATTTTGGTCAACCTTTTTCTTTTGTTAGTTCTTTGCTATGTGGCTTTGCTTGTCACAATAGAAAAACTTATGGTTTGGTTTCTTTTCTTCTTATCTCTAGTGTCTTTTGACTTCCCCCTCTGGGGTCATTGGCATCCTCCTTGTGATTTCCTTTTCTAGGTCTCCCCTTTCCATATTTACCTTTTGCAAGGAAGTCCTTATTGCCATTATCTTTGTCATATTGTCTCTTTTGGGCTTCCTCTTGGAGTAATGGAGGACCAAGATTCTCAAATATCATCTGACTAGTCCTTTGACTTGTAGTCACTATCGTGTGTCTTCTCCAACCTCTATGAACAAGTCCTTGTCACCACACACAAACCGTATGTGCTCTATAGCAATTTTGAAAGGAGTGGGTGACAAATATCAAGTCAACAACAACAAGCTTAATTGTTGGATAAATGGAGGAATCCAAAATAAAGATTTTTGCTAGCAAATAGAGGAGAAGCTTAGTTGTAGAGGGAAAAGAAGAATGCAATACAAAATACCCTAACCATGATTGAAGTAACAACCCTAATCATGACTAACCCTGACATCTTTTTTTCTCTCTATTAGCCCTCCTCTCTTTCTTCCCTTTCCATTTCTCCCCTTTATTCATTTCCTCTCTCTCTCTCTCTCTCTCTCTCTCTCTCTCTCTTTCTTCCTCTCTCTTCTCATTTCCTATCTCTCTCCCTATATTCTTTCTCTCTCTTCTCTTTTTTTGTGTAGCCCCTCTATGGCACTCTCGGTCTTTCCTCTCTCTTTCTCTCTATGTGTCTCTCTTACTTCTCACTCTTCTCTCTTCTTTCCTCTCATTGGAATTTTTCTCTCTATCTCTCCTCTAATGCTTCCTGTCAAACTCTACCTTTACTGCTCTATCCCAAATCCCATTCAAGCTCCACAATTCTCTAGATGGTGATTCGAAAGCTTGTTTTGAAATGGGATGTGCTATACCCCAAACGACTAACTAGAGTTTTTTGACGTCCTTCCCTAGTGTCTCATTGCAACAATCGTAAGTCCAGCATTTGCAAAAAAAAAATTGGGATCCTCTAGGCATAGCTTGCCAGTGAGCTATGCTAGAAGCTTGCATAATATTTTGAAAACAAAAAAAAATTCCCGTCTCTTAGCATAGCTCGCTTAGCATAGCTTGCTGGGTCTGAGTATTAGTTTTTGAACGATCAAGTTCTTTATGCATGATCTTGATGCTTGTTGAACACTTTCTTGGTCTTGTTTTGTAGCTCTTGTTCATACGCTATCATTTGGCTCCCCTTATTCTTGTCTAGAATGTTCATAGGGCAATGCTTTGTGAATGACAATCACCATTATCCAGAGCTCTAATGAGGTCCAAAGTCACTGTTATTTAAGGATTTAGTAGGTGGTGAAGGGTCAAGGCTATTTGGTGAGGCTGCTCTATGCCTATAGTAATGATTATTTTGTCCAGGCTCCAAAATCGTTGCCCAAAACCAAGCTTGTTGTAGCCTCTACACTTTTGCGGCAGACTTAAGTCCAATAGCAAAATGAGAGAGACAGAGAGCCATTGGACTCAGGAGAGGAGACCATTACCTGACTTCTTTCCAATAACAGCCACCTTCGAGGAGGGGACGGTAACCTATTACCTTCTATGACACCAAAAATTCATATCTTTTATTTGGCATTGGTATTGTTTTCCTGTGAGTATCAAGTGATAGCCTAGTGGCTCTCACTAATTTCTACTTTCTAAGATATTGTATGGGATTGAGAGGATGAGTGGAATGGATCATTGTAAATACCATGTGTATGAATGATAACTACCTTGGTATGGGGTGAGAGTTATTTGTGTATGGTATATTATGGGGTTTTTAGAAAATAGGAAGGGTGAGTCATATAAAGAGGTGGGTCTCATGTCAATGTGTTCCATTAATATAAGAGAGATCACATGCCAAGCATGTAGAAGACATGTGGAGGAGCGTGGAAGAGTGTGGAGTCAAGAGGAATCCTTCTAGAATTCCTATATAGAATAAGGAGGATGTGGACATTTAAAAAAGAGAGGGTCCCTATGGGCTCCATGTGGGAAGACCCTTGACTCTCTTAATATTTTAAGGATATTGAGCATCTTTTGATGGGACACATGTCAGGAGTAGCCAAAAAGGACATGGATGGTGACATATGAGCTTATGTGAATGATGGGGAAAGGAATCTACAAATAGCAATTGTAAATGTGTGAAGGAGGGTGACAAAATCTCTATAAAAGGAGCCCTTCTCTCCCTTATTCAACATCTCTTCCACCATTGAGCCTCATGCTGCCATAGCTCTAGTCTCTTCAAGCCTCTTCCATGAGCTCTCTCTCTCTCTCTCTCTATTGTACTAGATATCCTCTTATGTAGACTCTTGAGTCCATATCTCTCTAGCTCATTCTCTTTCTATGAGTAGTCTTGGAGCTTCCACTTCCTCTTAGATGTATAAAGACTCTTCTTCTCCCTTGTTCTTGTAGTATTTTCAGTTGCATTTGAGTAGAGTCTCGCTCTATTGGTAATGAATGTCACTTCAAGTTCTCTATCTTGAGTGTCTCTCCCCTTTTTCCATTGCCCTCTCTTCCAAAGTGTTCAAAAGTGATGTCTATTTGGCCGCTCATTATGCATACATGGTTTATCCATTTCCCAAGCCATAAAGGGAGCTCTTCCTTCCATCCTAGGTGACCTCGATGGGACTTGGATCATTGATTAAATTTGAGCCTCTGGAGGGAGTATTCTCCCAAGTCAGCATTGGTAGAAGGAACCGGAGATTACGGCCTCCATTGATCCTTTCCTTCTCCCTTTGGTAGACACAATATCACTTGGTATATTACCATCTTCATTCTAGTCTAAAGAAAGAAGGGAAAGAATGTGTGGGGTGTTCTCTTGGTATGAAAGTTTATTTTTTAAATCTCCCCTTTCCCAGTGATGAAGATCTCTGTCACTAAGTTTGGAGTAGTAGGAAGCTAAGAGGTGTGTGAAGTTTTATTACCCCCAACGTCATGTCACATCTTTTGGTGGAGACACCGGGTACATTTGGTATTGGATTCATCCCACCTTACTAAATGGTCTCAGGTGTATGGATTGCATGTTATGTCTAGTATAGTCATGTGTTTTCTGATGTGATAAAGAGGATGCCTAGAAGAACTCTGTTAGAAGAGATTATAGCCCATTTAAGAGATTTAGAAGATTTCAAAGGTGATGCTCAAGCTATTAGCATGGTCATAATGATCATATACTTTATGTTTGCACTCTTAAATATGTTGGTGAATTGACAGTGCCATCAAGCACACTGATAGATTGGGGTTTGATTCATGCATTGGTAGCCTGGTGTGAAGAAGAGTTGAGTCTTTGGGTGGTTTTTTACCATCATAGTGGACTAGTGATTCTGAATGCTTTCAACTTCTTTTGCTATGCAAATTATGAAGAGTACAATATCTTGAAGTTATTATGTGCACTTCCAATTGTGAGAAGGGTGATTCTTGAATGTATGTATACACAATGTTTTCATGGTGCTGGTTGGTCCCTTATTTTTGAAGATTTGGTTCAGGATCACATTGTGGAGGCTTTTGAACAAGTGGTTATGCATAATAAGTTGGTCTTGGTATCCTAAGCCTCTGCCAGTTGTTTGGGATATTGTTTGGATATCGGTGCTTCCTTTTTTTGTTTCATCATGGTGAAGATTCTAGTGTTTTGAGGACCTAAGGGGAAGACCTAGAGTCTTATCGTTGGGATTTTGTTCGAGGATGCCAACTTTCTAGATGGTCCATAAAGTATCGGGCAGAGATTTTACCTGACTTTCTTGAAGGTGTAGCCCTGAGTTGGCATGAGACCTTGTTGGAATCTACCAAGGAGGACTAGTTATGGATGCAATGAAGCAGAGATTTGGGGTAGTGAAGCTACCAAATGCTTTGATGTTGCAATTAGACCGGTTCTATCAAGGAGAGGGCGAGATGTGGTCTTTGCATTGGCAATCTGAAAGGGCAAAGTATGGACAAAGTATGAAAGGGCAGCTTTGCGAGCTGTGGCATCTAAATCATCGGCCCCTCAAAGTCTCTCAAGGATGGAGCACTAAAGATGAGAAAATTTGTGATGGATTTGGAGCCTTGTCTTTGCTCAAAAGTAATGAGTAAAGATCCAACAACATACATGGAGGCACTCTGCATTGCAATCAAGAAAGAAGCTTCTCTGCAGATCGAATCCTCTTTTGTGTCTTCACTATCTTCAACTTCTAAGGTGGAGGTAATGGAACACCTTAGGTACCAAAGTCCTTTGAGTTAGATCATAATATCTCCCAATTGATGGTGGTAGCTTTGCGAGCTGTGGCATCTAAATCACCGGCCCCTCAAAGTCTCTCAAGAATGGAGCACTAAAGATGAGAAAATTTGTGATGGATTTGGAGCCTTGTCTTTGCTCAAAAGTAATGAGTAAAGATCCAACAACATACATGGAGGCACTCTGCATTGCGATCAAGAAAGAAGCTTCTCTACAGATCGAATCCTCTTTTGTGTCTTCACTAGGTTCAACTTCTAAGGTGGAGGTAATGGAACACCTTAGGTACCAAAGTCCTTTGAGTTAGATCATAATATCTCCCAATTGATGGTGGTAGAGTTTGCTGATTTGAAATTGCATTTGGTTAATGCATGACAACCTAGAGCACCCAAGAGTGAGGATATGCCTCGAGATAAGATTGGGGTCACTTGCTATGAATGTAATGAAAAAGGTCACTATCTCTGAGTGTCCTAGATTGAGAAAGAAAGAAGAAAAACAAGTATCCTTATTAGAAGCTTCTTCACAGGATGAGGAAAGAGGCGTAATGATGGCTAAACTCAGGCGTGGTAAAAAAAAAGAAGAAGAAGAAAGTAAGGAAGAAGTAGATGAGGAACATCACAAAGAGGAAAAAGAAGGCATCTAGAAGGAGAATTAGCCAGTCAGACTTTCCTTTAAGACAAGGCATTGGAAGCTATAACTTGTTGTTCGACCTTAAAAAAAAGGAAGCCCATATAACCTTTCGTTAGTTCCTTGCTTTGTCTCCAAAACTATGGAAAGAATGGGAAAAGCTAGCAAGCACAAGGGTGTCAAAGAAGAAAAAGAAGAAAGGTGCCAACCCTGTTGTCCAAAAGGTAAATATAGATGTTGGGGATGCTATGCCTATGGTTGATGTGATCATTGATGGTCAAGTGATTTCTAATGTTTACATTGATGGATGTGCATCGATTAATGTCATGGTGAGTGAGAAGACCATGATAGATGATGATTTAAAATACTCTAGTACTACCTCTCCTTATCACATCAAATTGGTGGCTGATAATACTAGGGTAAAGACCTTGGGAGTTGTGAAGAATCTAGAAGTGAATGATGTGGAATTTCTATGCCAACTACTTTTTAGATGATCCCTACCATGTTAGATGCACATGCCTATCCATTGATTTTGGGAAGGCCTTGGCTACACACAAAGTGAAAGCTATTCAAAAGTGGGATTCTAGGGAATTTATTTTGCAGGAATATGATAAGAAGGCACACTACATCAGAAGCCACAAAAAGGAAGTTGTCAAGGATGAGTCTTGAACATCAGAGAGTTTGAGTTTTGACTTAATTGATGAAGAAGAAGAGACAGGGTATAGCTCTGAGGAGTCCAACTCAGAGGCTGAGGTGGAAGGAGTGGCCTTTGGTCTTTGTCTTTGTTAATAGATTGGTTAACAATATGCCATCACTGGTTAAGTGATGTGATTTGATGGACAATGACAAGTTCATAGAGCTAGGATTGTGTCTTGGAGATAGATGGGTCCAAGAGGATGGTGAAAGAATGAGAAGGGAGAGTGGTATAAAGAGATTAGGGTTGGCCCTCCCTTCAAAAGGTGACTTGTATAAAAGGCCAAATGGTTGACTTTGGTCTTCATTGTTGTTTGCACAAGTTTGAATACAAGCCCCCTCTTCTCTTCCAAGAGAGTGTTTTGGGTGTTCTCTTGTTTCCATTATAGTGCCCTTGTGTCTGACTCCATCCCCCTTCACTCTCCTCTCCTCTTCTTCTTCCTCATCCCTTCTCCCTCTCCTTCTCTTCTTCCCTCTCCTCTCCCCTCTTCCTCTTCCCCCTTTCTCGCATGGAGACACATTGCAACAATCCGAAGGCCACTTGAGTGATACTTGCGAATGACTCATGCCTTGCATTGATCTGACAAAAAGTAGCTTGCAGTGGAGGCTCCATCGGCATCTCTTCAACATCCCCATGACATGTGAGTCACCGTCGAGACCCACCAAATTTTAGGCACCATTTTCGGGGAATGAAGGTATGCTTTTGCATTGCACTTGTTTTCCCTCTATATCTACCCATTACACAAGTCTTCAAGCTTAACTTGGAGATGTGTTAGTTGAGTTGTAGGAGAAGAAAGAGGGAGGAAGTGAGAGTGTGGATGGAAAAGTAGGAAAACTGTTTTTTTGGTTGGAAAGTCATTTTGGAAGAGCTCCTTGGTGATTCTCTATTAGGTAGCGTTATTGTATCCTCATATATCATTTTTGTGGAGTCTTAGTCTCTCTGTGAGCTACCAGGACTCCCGTGTTCCTCCAAACACAAAAAGTACTGCTGCTGTTTTTTTGTTCAAAAGTGATCAAATTGTCACTTTCCAGACTATTTATTTCTCAAACTGTGTGGATTTGGATGCTGGTCTGAACTGACAAGTTGGAGGCAAGTATACAAGCTCCGACTTTGCTTTTGAAAGCAAATTCATTTGGATTTACTGTCAAAAGTTATGAGCTTGGGAAAATCAGAAAAAGTCACAGTTTACAACTTACTGTCAAATTGTCAGATGCAGTTGCAGGCATGATATTGCAATGTTCATGGATATATGTGATGGTATTTGGATGCCCAGTGGTTGGATGTTAATGTCAGTAGCTTGATAGATCCTATGCCTTGTCAGTGATAGTAGCAAAGTGGCATTTTGAGTCCGGTTGATCCATTGAACTAGTAACTGAAGTTTTTGGACTGCTGTCAAAAGTGTGCAGGTGCCTGTTTTCAGCAACAGATATTAGAAAATCCTTACAGAATTTGGACCTGCACTAAATTGGAAAGTTGTAGACCTGTGGATTTTGGCTACAATTTGTTAGTTGATAGTTTTTGCATCTGAGGTAACGTGCGGAAGTTATTGACTGTGCAAAATAGCAAAAAGTTATAGAAATCTGCTATTGGAAACCATGGCTAATGCTAGTGGAAGTGACAACATTACGTAGATTGTTGGAGAGAAGTTGGATCAAAATAATTATGCCATTTGGAAGTTTCGAATGGAAAATTACTTGACTGGAAAAGGCTATTGGGATTTGGTTACAGGTGATGAGAAAGAGACTAATTTGCCAAAAAGAAATGCTACTGCAAAACAAGTTAAGAATCATAAAGCTTGGCTAGAGAGAGCATGGAAGGTGCTACACTGGCTTTCTCTTTGGATTTCAGATGCCATGGTCCTGTAGATTATGAGTTGCACATCCCCCAAGAATGCATGGGATATCTTGACGAGGTATTATGGCACCATAACAAGTGCCAGAAAGATACAGTTGAAACAGAAATTTAACAATATGTCAAGAAGGGGGAGAACGATACAGGAATATGTGACTGATATCAAAACTATAGCTGATCAATTGGCCTCTATTGATGCTCCTGTGAATGATGATGACATGGTTGCAGTCACTCTGAAAGGACTTGGTTCCCTTCTATTTCTGTGAGACAGAATATGCCGGATTTCAATGAGCTGATTGCTCTTTTGATCCATGAGGAAGTGAAGCTTGGGATGAATACCAATGGCAGTAGCTCAAGGAATAGTGATGTAGTGTTCTACTTTGATCAGAGAGGCCATGGTGGATGACACAGAGGTTCATTTCATGGTAGACGTGATGGCAGGCATGTCCCTAAAACCCCTAGTCAGTCACCTCAGAGAGGAGGTGGAGCCTTTAGAGGTAGGGGGAGAGGTGCTTCTCATGGTAGAGGTACTTGGCAGCAACCGCAACAAACAGTGCATAATCCTAATAGTGATAAGACATGTCATTACTGTGGCAAGGTTGGCCATATTGCTAGAGACTGTTTCCAGAAGCAAGCAAATCAAAGAGGAAAGGCAAATCAACATGGTCATTTTGCCTCTTCTAGTCATGTGCATGAGACATCCTCAGATTAGCTATTTGCTATGACGCATGTGCAGGATCATAAGCCTACTAATGGTGGCTTGGATGATATATGGTATACTAATTCAGGAGCATCTAATCACATGACACCACATGGAGAGTGGTTTGATGAGATGACTCCTGGTGTGCATGGTTATGTTTGCACAGAGATGATACACAGCATGACATTACACACAAGGGTGTTGTGCCTCTGGTGATGCATGATGGTCAGACCAAGAAGCTGCGTGAAGTTTTGCATGTGCCTTCGATCACCAAGAACTTGTTTTCTGTGGGACAAATGGCTGAGCAGAACTTGCAAGTCCGGTTTAATAAAGATGGATGCTTCATTGAGGAGTTTGGTAATGGTTGCAAGTTGATTGTGAAAGGGAAAGGCAAGGAAGAATGTTTACTTTAGATGCAAGCATGTCGAAACTAAAGGCTGCCATGTTTACCCATGATAATGGTGTTGTCTCTGATTTGGAAATTTGGCACAAATGCATTGGTCATATTATTATTCAGAAGCTGAAAAATATGCAGCATAAAGGCATTGTTGTTGGCTGTGCCAAAGTTCAAATATACTGCTTTAGAGCATGTTTGTCCTACATGCCAGTTTGGAAAACAATCAAGGTTGCCATTCACTAAGCATATGCGGGAAAGTAATAGACCCTTGTAGTTGATTCACACTAATGTCTGGGGACCAGCTCAGACTACCTCAATGGGAGGTTCATCATATTATGTCACATTTATTGATGATTTCAGCCTATATACGTGGCTATATTTTTTGAAACATAAGGATGAGGCCCTGCTGCCTGCCTTCAAGCATTTCAAGCAACATGTTGAAAAGGAGTTTGGGTCATATATCACATGCTTGAGATCAGATAATGGAGGTGAATATCTATCAAATGAATTTGATGACTTCTTGGCCTATCATGGGATTAGATGGGAGCTTACATGCCCATATACACCATAGTAGAATGGAGTGGCTGAACGTAAGAATGGGGTGATTGGTTCATGTGGTAGAGCCATGTTGAATGAAAAGAACTTACCTGATTATTATTGGGCAGAAGCACTTGCAACTGCAGTGTATGTGCTGAATCGCACTCCTACTGCTGGCATTCATATGCTCACACCATATGAGAAATTGTATCGATAGAAGCCCGATGTCAGTCATTTAAAAGTGTTTGGCAGCTTGGCATATGTGTATATACCAGATGAAAAGAGACGGAAGTTGGATCCCAAAACTGAAAGATGTGTGTTTATTGGCTATGCACAGAACCAGAAGGAAGCCCATTTCATCACTAGCTACAACAACCCTAATTCCTTAGCATCCAGCCTTCGTCTTCTACTGTTTCCAGCATGCCATCAAAGCTTCTTTCATAGGAGCGCATGGTTGGGAGGCAGTGCCATCTATTGTATCAGTTCTACAGTAATCAAATTTTTTGATTCTCCATACTATCTTGTTTTGTCTCTTGCGTACGAGATCCTGTTATTTGTTGAGCACAGATGTTGTATTATTTTCTTACATGGAATCAGAGCCTGGACTCTAGCAAGAAGATTTGGTAGTGTGTTTCTATTTGCGAGCAGATTGCGAGAGATGGCCCAGCCCGTAAGAGTGCGAATCCCACCATTCGGCAAAAGCGAAAAGTTGGATGGCTCTAACTATCCACTCTGGAAGTTCAAGATGAAGACCATCCTAAGCGCATACGAGCTTTGAGACACTGTTACTGGGGTGGACGTGAGGCCGGTTGCGAGACTGGATCCAACCAATGCAGGACAATAGATAGTACCAACTACGGATGAGATTCTCGCATGGACAAGAAGAAATGCAGATGCGCTGTGTTCTATTATCTGCAATGTTAGTGATTCTGTCATGGCATTAATTCAACATGTCACCACAGCAGAGGAGGCATGGACGGTCTTAAAAAATCAGTACGAGACCACGAATCAGACGTGGATTCAGAATCTGGAGACTCAACTCGTGAACGAGAAGTTGTCTGAGTCTGAAGCGATAGAGAAGTTCATCACCAGGGTGAAGAATTTACGCGATCAGATGACTGAGATTGGCATCACCATCACCAATGAGAATCTAGCACGAAGGTGCATATGGATTCTCCCACCAAAGTACGACGAGCTTGTTATGGTGCTGAATAAGCAGAACAAAAATCCGGCCCTCAACTTTGAGGATTTCAGTGCGATGCTTCTGGAGGAGGAGATGCGTCAAAAGATGAGGACTGGAGAAGATTCGGCTTTCTGGATTGGTGGATCAAAGAAAGGTAAGGGTAAGGACTCTGGTAACCCATCTTCTTCTGATGATAAAAAGAGAAAGAAGAAGATCAAGTGCTTCTATTGCAACAAGGCAGGGCACAGGCAGAATGAGTGCCGAAAGAAGATTGCAGATGAGAAAAACGGAGTAAAGAAAGAGTCCAGCAACAGTGTGCAGGCAGCACCAATAGAGCTGTTTGTAGCAATTGAGGAGATTTGCACGGAGGAGTTCATGTACCTGCGGATGAACCTTGGATCATTGACAGTGGTGCATCACGCCACATGACCAGTCGAAAGGATTGGTATACCTCTCTATAGCTGGTAGGGAATGACATCCTGGTAGCAGTCGGCAATGATGCAAAATGTCCAGGAAAAGGAAAAGGTACGATTGCTCTCAAATTAGATGGAGTTGTAAAACAATTGTTCGATGTTCTTTATGTGCCAGATATCAAGAGGAACTTGTTGTCCATTTCTGCGATCACGGATCGGGACCTCAAAGTTCAATTCGATAAGAATGGTGCACAGATTTTGGATCTTCAAGGGAAGGTCGTTCGTAAAGGCACATGGTGCAACAATATCTATGAACTCTCAGCTTTCAATGCTCGAGCCGATGTGAAGAACACTAAGCTGTGGTATGAGAGGTTTGGTCATCTAAATCTTAGTTCTTTGAAGGAGATGCATAAAAGTGGAATGATTGCAGACCTACCAAAAATTTCAGATCTGCCCGATGTATGTGAAGCTTGCATGATGGGCAAGTAGCATCGGCATCCCTTTCCTAAAGAGGCCAGCAATGCAAAGGCTCTTCTAGAGCTCGTTCACATGGACCTCTACGGAAAGATGGAGACAGAAGCTTTGGGTGGTTCCTACTATTCATGACGCTGATCGATGACTATAGTAGAAGGATATGGATATACTTCCTGAAGACTAAAGACGAGGCTTTTAGTAGGTTCAAGGAATGGCATGTAATGGTCGAGAAAAAAACGGGGAGGAAGGTGAAGAAATTGAGATCAGACAGAGGTGGAGAGTTCACATCAATTGAATTCGAGAGTTACTGCAAAAGTCACGGGATCAAGAGGCAGAAACCCCCACCACATACATCACAGCAAAATGGAGTAGCAGAATGCAAGATGCGCGTCATCTGCGAAATGGGCCGGAGTATGATGAAAGGGAAAGATTTGCCAAAGACTTTCTAGGCTGAAGCATGTAACACGACAGTTTACATTCTCAATCGTAGCTACATGAAGGCTGTGAATGGGATGACTCCACTGCAAGCCTTTTCTGGTAAGAAACCTTCAGCTGCACATTTTAGAGTTTTTGGATGTGACTATTTTGTGCAAATGGGAACCGAAGAGCCGGAAGTGTATTTTCTTGGGCTACAATGAAGAGGCAAAGGGTTACCATCTCTATAACCCTGTTACTAAGAAGGTAATTGTAAGTCGCGATGTGGTCTTCTCAGAATAGCTGCATCAATTGGAGGAGGATGCTTCCTTCCCAGACAACCAAGACCAGGATATCCATCCAGTACCACCACCAATAGCAGACCAAACTCCCCCAACGGTGCTTGGGAGGATTCAAGACAAAGAAGATGAAGAAGAGCCTGCAGAACCACAAGGGCAATGGCCATTCCCAAAGTGGGTAAAGCAGCTTTTGGACAGTAGAGAACCTCCAGCCATTGAGGAGGAACCATCCGAACACCGTCGGTCCAAGAGATTAGAGGAGCAAAGAAGGGCACAGAAACACTTGGTCAACTATGCTTTGATGACAGGAGTGATCCGTGCTGATGAACCCAAGTGTCTTGAAGAGGCATAGGGCAATGATAGGTGGATGGAGGCTATGCCGTCGGAGTATGGCTCCATAATGAAGAACAACACTTGGGACCTTGTGGATCGACCACCAAAATGCAAGGTAATCGGAACCAAGTGGGTGTACAAGACCAAGTATTTCGATGGCACATTGAATAAGTACAAGGCTCGGCTCATGGCAAAAGGATTTGTACAGGTACATGGTTTTGATTATCAAGATACTTTTGCTCCCACAGCTCGACTAACCACAATTCACAGTGTTTTGGCTTTAGCTGCCCAGGGAAGTTGGCCCATGTTTCAGATGGATGTGAAATCTGCTTTTCTGAATGGAGATCTCAAGGAGGAGGTATACGTGGAACAACCACCAAGTTTTGAGATCCCCGGTTCAGAAGGTAAAGTTTGCAAACTGAAGAAGGCACTTTACAGGCTGAAACAGGCCCCATGAGCGTGGTACCAGCGAATTGATGCCTACTTTATGCAAAATGGGTTTAGGAGGAGCCCATCTGATGCAAATTTGTATTTCTTCAGAGAAGGAGGCAGGTGTATGATTGTGGTCCTTTATGTGGATGACCTTGTCATAACAGGGAACCATGAAGAGAAGATCTCGCAGATGAAGCATTTGCTAGGAAGAGAGTTTGAAATGACAGACCTCAGATGGATGCATTTCTGTTTGGGGATTGAAGTTTGGCAAGAGCCAAAACAGATCTTCATTTCATAGCTGAAGTATGTTGGAGAGATACTGGAGGCATTTGGCATGGCTGAGTGCAAGACAGTTGGTACCCCTATGGAGGTTGATGCGAAGCTCTCAAACAAGGATTCATCACCACTGGTGGACGAAGCAAAGTATAGAAGGCTTGTGGAGAGCTTGATTTACCTATGTGCAACACACGGCCGGACATCAGTTTTGTGATTGGTGTACTAAGCAGGTTTTCCAATAAGCCCCGGGAGAACCATTGGAGGGCAGGGATGCGGGTGCTAAAATACATCAAAGGCACACTTGACTATGGCATCACCTATACCAAGGGCAACATCTTGACCGGATTTTGTGACTTGGATTGGGCAGGAGACGTGGATAGCAGGAGATCAGTGACAGGGTACTGTTTCTCACTTGGATCTGGAGTTGTGTCATGGGTCAACAAGAAGCAACCCACAGTTGCTCTTTCTTCTACCGAGGCCGAGTATAAATCTGCATGCTTTGCTTCTTGCAAGGTAGTGTGGTTGAGGAGGATTTTGGGGACATGGGTGCAGTGTAGAACAAGCCTTGTAGAACAAGCCTACGCAGTTATCATGTGACAATAAGAGTTGCATGGTGATTGCAAAGAACCCGGTGTTCCATGCTCACACAAAACACATTGAGATTCAATATCACTTTGTACATGAGCTCATCATGGATGGAGAGGTCGACTTGGTGTACTGTCCGACTACAGAGAATGCTGCGGACATCTTCACGAAGGCTCTTAGAAGAGACTTGCTGGAGAGGCATCTTCATCGACTTGGCATTGGGACAAAAAAGTAAGTTCACTTGCGGGTGGACATTGAGGGGGGGTGTTAGATATCAATGCTCCACTCTCATGTAACTATGCGAGAACCAGCTAACTCTACTTGTAAGCCCCCCATATGAGGAGAAGGCATTTGAGTAGCTCGGTTATCCGGTAGGTCTTGGTTTGGACACCAGATGGGGGCCATGTGTGGCCTGATGGCTGGACGGCTTCAGATAGAGTTGGTACACTGCCAACTAGGCTACATGCAAGTGTGGGAAGGCATCCCTTGACTGACCGCACTGAGGGTAGATGGAGCATTTCCCGAGGTAGCCCACTCTCGAGTTGCGGGGCCCATTTGGAGCCTCAGATGATCTCGGATGGCTCTGGGCCGAACGAAGCCCGTAGGTTAGTTGCTCTGTTTTGCGCACCGGTTCTATCGTATGGTCGGTGGCCTATTTTAGGACCGACCCCCAATCGACCGTTTTGGGCAGACTGGGTCGGTCACTCAATTGTGCCTAACTGACTATGCCTGGTGGCTATATAAGAGCAAGCGCGTGAAGCCCATTTCATCACTTGCTACAGCAACCCTGATTCCTTAGCATCTAGCCTCCGTCTTCTACTGTTTCCAGCACGCCATCGAAGCTTCTTTCACAGGAGTGCACGGTTGGGAGGCAGCGCCATATATTGTATCAGTTCTACAGTAATCAAATTTTTTGATTCTCCATACTATCTTGTTTTCTCTCTTGCATACGAGATCCTGTTATATGTTGAGCACAGATGTTGTATTATTTTCTTACAGAAACTTTTAGCCCTGTTGCCAAGATGGCAACTGTGAGAACTGTCATAGCATTGGCTGCTGCAAATGGCTAGAAATTGCAGCAAATGGATGTCAAGAATGCTTTCCTAAATGGTGACTTGTTGGAGGAATTCTATATGGTTCAGCCTGAGGGTTATGTGCACCCTGACTATCCCAACTATGTTTGCAGGTTGAAGAAAGCTCTCTATGGGCTGAAGCAAGCACCTAGAGCATGGAATAAAAGGAATAGTAGATGCCTGCAGGAGCTTGGTTTTGCAGTTGGGAAGGCTAATCATTCACTATTCACAAAGAAGAGAATTGCTGGATATGTTGTGATTGTGATTTATGTTCATGATCTGATTCTGATTGGTAGTGATGATGATGGCATTTCTGAAATTAAGAGCAAGTTGAAAATGGAGTTTGATATGAAGGATCTAGGGGACTTGAAGTCCTTTCTTGGCATAGAGGTGTTGAGAACACCTGATGGCATTTGGCTTATGCAGAGGCAGTATTCCTTGAATATGTTGGAGAGGTTTGGCATGAAGGATTGCAAACAAATGGATATCCCCTTGGATCAAAACTTGAAGATGATGGCTGATTCTGGAGCTGAGATTAATGACATTACCATGTATAGGCTGATGGTTGGAAGCTTGATTTATCTGACTATTACTAGGCCTGATTTAATATATGCTATGGGACTCATTAGTCAATTTATGCAGAAGCCACGAAAGCCTCCCTTGGATGCAATGAGGAGGATTATGTGCTATGTCAAGGCAACATATCAGTATGGACTCTTTTATGAGTATGGAAAGGATATAGAAGTGGTTGGATACACAGATGCAGATTGGATGTGCCTATGACAGGAGATCCACCAGTGGTTATACATTCAGCCTTGGTAGTGCACTGGTGAGTTGGAGTAGTAAAAAGCAACCCACAGTGGCATTGTCTAGTATATAGAAGCAGAGTATAGAGGTGCAGCATTAGCTTAATGTGAGATTGCTTGGCTTTAGAAGCTTTTGCAGGATTTGGGACTGCATGTGGAAAAACCAGTCAGACTTTATTGTGATAACATGAGTAGTGTGCAATTGGCAAGTAATTCGGTTTATCATGCTAGAACTAAGCATATTGAGGTACACTACTATTTCATCAGAGAGCCGGTGTTATCAAAGAAGATTGTGATCTCATACATGTGAAGACTGAAGGTCAGGTTGCAGATATCTTTACCAACTCATTGGGTAGAGATAAGTTTATATACTTTAGAGAGCTACTTGGTGTTATGCTCCCTAATTGAGCTTGAGGGGGAGTGTTGGGAATCAAGTTCTCAGTTATTGTTCCTATTGTGTGAGTAGGTGAATATGGTGAGTCACACTGACTCAACCATAGTTAGTTCTTATCTACTATGTATGGGTGTGACCTTAGTAGTGTTCAATTGTATTGTGTGGGGTGAATATAAGCTGATAGTGGAGGAGACTGTTGCTCCCTCCTGGTTGCTTCCTACATCTCTCTTCTTTTTTTTCCCTAATAAAACCAATATGGGTTTGGATGAGTTTCTTGTGACCCCCAAAGCTTTTTTCACATTTCTTTACTAACATCACCATTAACCATCTAACTTCTTCTCATCCTCTTTTCTTTATTTTTCATTTCTTTCAGTTGTATCTTAGAAGCCTTTCCTAGAATTCCCCTTCTATCAACCTCTTTAGCCATAGTCCTCATTTTAGGGGTTTGTATGGTGTATTATCAGACTCCTCTTGATTTGATGACTCAAACAAATAAATCTCCAGATGGTGCCACAACCTTATTGGGCTCAAATACTTCCAAACAAAGCCCTCAAGGAAATGTAATCCATAAAATGGATTTTAAAGGACCTTCAATGTAGAGAAGCAAGACAAAATGTCATGCACAACTCTGGACGATCAAACATGGCATATCAAAGACTTAGTTTGATGAGAATCCATTAGAAGTCCCACTGAAATCAAATATGGGACTTAAGAGGAGCATGAGAATGCACTTTACTTACTCTGCTAACACTAACACCACTAGGATCTTACATCAATCCCTACTAACACCTTCTTCCTACTAACTTACCCCTTAGATTTATCTTTATCTTTTTCTTATTCCTTCTTTAAATGGTCATAAGTACTCAACTCAGATCACTCAAACCCTAAGGTGCTAGTTCCAGAAAGATCACTCATCCATACTTCCAGCAAGCATTCCATAATAAGGAGCCACTACATCCCTCTGCTCCAATGGACCAAAAAAGATGATTCAGCCCAATGAACATGAACGACTACTTGGCATGATCTTCATTGACAACCCTCCAACAACCATGAACGTTGCATGATCCAGAGGACTGGATCAAGATCAAGAAGGGGGGCATGTTAACAGATTGGTAAACAATATGCCACCGCTAGTTAAGTGATGTGATTTGATGGATAATGGCGAGTCCATAGAGCCAGGAATGTGTCTTGGAGCTAGATGGGCCCAAGAGGATGGTAAAAGAATGAGAAGGGAGAGTGGTATAAAGAGATTAGGGTTGGCCCTCCCTTCAAAAGGTGACTTGTATAAAAGGCCAAATGGTTGACTTTGGTCTTCATTGTTGTTTGCACAAGTTTGAATACAAGCTCCCTCTTCTCTTCCAAGAGTGTTTTGGGTGTTCTTTTGTTTCCATTATAGTGCCCTTGTGTATGCCACTCCATCCCCCTTCATGCTCCTCTTCTCTTCTTCTTCCTCATCCGTTCTCCCTCTCCTTCCCTTCTTCCCTCTCCTCTCCCCTCTTCCTCTTTTCCCTTTCTCGCATAGAGGCACATTGCAATAATCCGGAGGCTGTGTGAGTGACACTTGCGGATGACTCGTTCCTTGCATTGCTCTCACAAGGAGTAGCTTGGAGTGAAGGCTCCATCGGCATCTCTTCAACATCCCCACAACACGTGAGTCACCGCCAAGACCCACCACAGTCTTGGTGCTGATTGAGAGGAGTCAAGAGGGAACAAGTTGATGGTACAAGAAGATCCTATGTAGAGACACTTCATGTGGAGGATTTGGAGCACATTAAATGATGCCAATGCAATGAAAAGCTTCTTGGTGATTCTCTATCAGGTAGTGAGAAGCTCCAGTACTTAGATATGTTAGATGATTTCCCATATCTCTTTGCAACAAGCTATTCACAGGTTCAACCAGTCCCGCTTATGGAGCAAGATTGAGTTGAAGCAAGAAAGCAAGCCAGTTGTGCAATGCTTAAGTCAATTGGGGGTGATCCAAGCTGAGGCACTAAAGAAAGAGGTAATACAACTACTTGAGGCTGGATTCATCTTTCCTATTGATGATTCATAATGGATATCTCCTATGGTTGTCACACCAAAGAAAGGAAATAAGTGGCAGGTCTGTGTGGACTTTCATCCTTTGAATGCATGCACTAAGAGGGATCATTTCCTTTTCCATTCCAAGATGAAATACTAGACCAAGTAGCAGGGCATGAATGTATTCTATATTTGATAGGTATTTTGGGTACTTTCAAATTTGCGTTCGGGAGGAAGATCAAAAGAAGATGTCATTTGTCACACCTTGGGGAGTATTTTCTTATAGAGTGATACCTTTTGGGTTGACCAATGCACCAACTACATTTCAAGGGTTTATGAGTCAAGTGCTTGAGCCTTACTTGGGAATGTTCATAAGGGTGTTTTTTGATGTTTTTTGCATTTATTCTCAGCAGTGCATAGATCACATGGAGAAGTTAAAGATGGCCTTAGCTAGGATTGATGAAGCATAAGGGTGTCTAAATCCTAGCAAGTGTCATTTGGCTCAAACAAAAGTAGTATCATTGGGGCATATTGTGTCTGAAGAAGGTTTGCAAATGGATCTTGACAAGGTTCAAGCAATCATGTCATTTCCAAGTCTTGACAGTGTGACTGGTATTCACACAATTCTAGGAAAGAGCAAGTATTATCAACGCTTTTGTAATTATTTCATATAGATATTGCATACAATGAACTTGTTGACAAGAAAAGGAGTTTCTTTCCAATGGGGTGTAGAGCAACAAGAGTCTTTTTAACAACTTAAGGAGGCCATGTGTAAGCACCCAATATTGAAGCCCCTTGATTGGGTCCCAAGACTTTTATGTAAATCCAAGTGCATCTTTGCATTTAGTTGTGTTGTATTGCTATAGAAAGGAGAGGTAGGTAGAATTCAGCCCATCTATTATGCCAGCCGATAGCTTATAGAGGTAGAAACAAGGTATGAAGAAATGGAGCAGCAAGCTCTCTCTTTGATGTTTTCAGTCAAAAAGTTTCGCTCCTATTTATTGCCTCGGCCATTTTTCTTCCTTACCTCTCAGTATGTCTTAGCATATCTAGTTCACAAGCCTAATCCTGGGGGGAGATTTAAAAAATGGTTGTTAGAGCTTCAAGAGTTATCTTTCTCTTTTGTCACTAAAAATACCACTAGGTCCACTATGGCAGATTTGCTGACAGGACAGGAGGATCTAGGAGAAGAAAAGAAATGTAAGAAGGACATTAAGGACAAAAGGGAGACACCACCAATAGCTTTTCTTTTGTATTTTGATGAAGCTTTTAATCCTTCACACCAACAAGGAGCTGAGGGGATATTCTTGATGAATTCTGAAGGTCAAGAGCTATGGGCAAGAGGCCATAGTCAATAGCAAGGCAAGCACAGTTGCAAAATTTCTCTTTGACCAAATTTGTTCACTCTTTGGTTGTCCTTTGGAAATTCTCACTGATGGAGGAACCTCTTTTAGAAATGAACTAATTGAAGATGTGGTGCATAAGCTAAAGATAAATCATAGCATGTCCATGCCATACTATCCCCAATGTAATGGCTTGGCTCAGAAAACAAATGGATTGTTGTGCAATTCAATGGGAAACCTTGTAGACACCAAGAGAAGGCATTGGGATAGATACTTGACAGAAGTTTTATGTGCTTATAGAACCACACAGAAGCTAGTTATTAGGTTTACACCATTCTAACTCTTGTATGGGATAGAAGCCATTTTGCCCATTGAATTGGAGATACATAGTCTTCGCGCTATTGTAGCAAGAATAGAAGGTTAGGAAGATGCCTATGCTCAACACTTGGTACAGTTCAAAGCCTTGGATGAATACAGACTATAGATTTTACGAAGCTTCTCAAAAACGCCGCAAGGCCCGTTTTGACACCAAATTAGTCAAGAAGAAGAATATTGCAGAAAGTGATTTGGTAATGAGATTTGATAGCTGTTTGGACAAGCGGCTAGGCAAAAAGTTTATCGGCCGATGGGAGGGACCATATCGAGTCAAGAAGAAGTTCACCAATGGAACCTATCAGTTTAAGGATGTCGATGGCATGGTGATACTTGGACGCACCAATGAGTATCGCCTTAAATTCTTCTATGCTCAACCACCTTAAGGGCCAACAGACCCTCTTTGTTACTAGAGAGGATCTGTTGGGGGGGGAAGATGTGATGCCAAAAATTGATATCTTTTATTTGGCATTGGTATTGTTTTTCTCTATGTTTGATAAGAGTGTGAGTATCAAGTGATAGTCTAGCGGCTCTCACTTATTTCTACTTTCTAAGATATTGTATGGGATTGAGAGGATGAGTGGAATGGATCATTGTAAATACCATGTGCATGAATGATAAATAACTTGGTATGGGGTGAGAGTTATTTGTGTATGGGATATTATGAGGTTTTTAGAAAATAGGAAGAGGGTCATATAAAGAGGTGGGTCTCATGTCCATGTGTTCCAATAATATAAGAGAGATCACATGCCAAGCGTGTGGAAGGCATGTGGAGGAGTATGAAGTCAAGAGAAACCCTTCTAGAATTCCTATGTAGAATAAGGAGGATGTGGACATTTGGAAAAGAGAGAGTCCCTATGGGCTCCATGTGGGAAGACCCTTGACTCTCTCAATATTTTAAGGGACTTGAGCATCTTTTGATGGGACACATGTCAAGAGTAGTTAAAAAGGACATGGATGGTGACATACGGGCCTATGTGACTAATGGGGAAAGGAATCTATACATAGCAATTGTAAATGGGTGAAGGTGGGTGACAAAATCTCTATAAAAGGAGCCCTACTCTCCCTTGTTCAACATCTCTTCCACCATTTAGCCTCATGCTTCCATAGCTCTTCAAGCCTCTTCCATGAGCCCTCGCTCTCTCTCTCTCTCTCTCTCTTGTAGATATCTTCTTATGTCGACTCTTGAGTCCATATCTCTCTAGTTTATTCTCTTTCTATGAGTAGTCTTGGAGCTCCCACTCCCTCTTATATGTATGAAACCTCTTCTTCTCCCTTATGTTTATAGTATTTTGAGTTGCATTTGAGTGGAGTCTCACTCTATTGGTAATGAATGTCACTTTAGGTTCCCTGTCTTGAGTGTCTCTCCCCTTTTTATATTGCTCTCTCTTCCAAAGTGTTCAAAAGTGCTGTCTATTTGGCTACTCATTGTGCATACATGGTTTATCCATTTCCCGAGCCACAAAGGGAGCTCTTCCTTCCCTCCTAGGAAACCTCTATGGGACTTGGATCATTGATGATGTTTGAGCCTAGAGGGATTATTATACCAAGTCGACATCAGTAGAAGGAATTGGCTTGGGGAGATTATGGCCTCTGCTGATCCTTTCCTTCTCCTTATGCTAGACTACAATATCACTTGATATGTTATCATCTTCATTCTAGCCTAAAGAAATTAGGGAAAAAATGTGTGGGGTGGTCTATTTGTATGAAAGTTTATTTTTTAAATCTCCCCTTTCCTAGTGATGATCTCTGTCACTAAGTTTGCAAGTAGTAGGAAGCTAAGAGGTGCGTGAAGTTTTATTACCCCCAACTTCATGTGACACCTACCCCATGCCTTTCTAAGCTTTTGTGTGGGTCTTCTCTGTGCTATTGTAGCTTTATCAGATGTACAATGAGAAGGACAAAGCATGGGCGCTCAACCAGGAGTAAAGAGGACAGATGATAGTGAGAGGTGGATTGGGAGGCGGGTGGTAAACAGATGGAGAGGCAAGGTCTGGTCTTCATAGGAGAAATTAGTTTTTGGATCCTCCTCAGCATAGATCATTGGTGAGCTATGCTCGGAGGGGGGAAAACTTTTTAGTACATTAAAGTTAAATCCCCCTCCAAGCATAGCTCTCCAAAGGGCCATGTTGAGAGGGGTTGAAAGATATTGACAAGCTCTCTCACTACTCTATGTGCCAATAGGCCTTTCATAGATTTGTTAAAATATTTTATGTAGTTGCCAAAGCGAATGAAGGAGGTTAAGTAGAAGATGTAGGTTTAGTAAGACAACACAGATTAAGAGATTCCTTCAAGAGGATCCCTATGAACGAGCACATGCATGCTGTTGGGTAGACTTTGTTGATAAGTGGGTGAACACGAGAACATACCAGTACACAATTTTGTTTTCAGTGTCCATCCAGATGTTGAATCAAGCAAAAAACATGTCTGAAGTATATGGTTCTTTGTTTACAAGCCAGTTTCTAAACTCTAAGTTTAGTTTCACAGCATAAGTAAAGAATGTCCTTTGCTCAAGTAGCAAAATTGGGTTTTGGTGGGTGCATTAGATCCATGACACAGCTGTTCAAATTTTGACATGGCAAGGCGAGGACCAAGAGCGAGCCATGGAAGATTGACAAAATATGTGTGCCTCAGGATCGATGAAATGCTCTAAGGTGGATGGAACCTATGTGTAAACATGATGAAGAGAGTGCTCATGACATGTACCTCAAGTCAATTAGGTTCCAAGATAAATTAGCTCGGACTCATAAACAGAATCTTGAGTGAATGTGTATTTTCTCTTTTTCAACAATACATGATAGGCCTCTTATATAAAGGGTGCCCTTAGAATAGTCAACACGTGTGGGATCCTCTCATCCACATCTCTCCTTGTGGATATCCTTGATCCACATCCTCACATCATGTAGTCCACATTTTAATGCATTTGATAGCAAGAGATGGATGGATGCTATGAGAGATGAACTTGATTCCATTCACCAAAATGGTACATGGAAGTTTTGTGACTTGCCTCCTAACAAGCATGCCATATGCACTAAGTGGGTTTGTAAGTTGAAGCAAAAAGTTGATGGCATGCAGACTGCTACAAAGCCTACCTTATTGTTGTGAAAGGCTATGTTGAGAAAGATGGTTAGTTGAAAGCACCTTTGGTTAAGTTGGTCAACTAAGGTTAGTTCTCTTATCTGGCATGTGTCTTAAGGTTACTAAACCTTAGAGAAGAAGAAAAAACTTTGAGGCTTCTTTGGAGACGACGGCATCGCGATGGGGAGTTGGAGTGTCTATGAAGCACATTGGCTCGAGCAACACATAGGTTGTGACGCTCGAGATTGCAAGAGCTTGATGGCTTAGTCAGTGGAGGGCTCGTGTAGTTGTGTTGAACAATGGTCGTTGGTGGCATGAGAGGCTGGAGTATTGGCGATGGAGCTGTTACAAAGCCAGAGCCATCGTTGCATGGAGTCGTGAGCCGAGAGGCTATCACTCTACCAGGATGAAAATGGAGGAGTGAACGCTTCCCGTGAAGAGTCGTTTGTGGTGGCTGGTCTGTGTTGAGAGCTATGGACTGCTTGGTAGGCCTGAGTCATTGGGCAGCCTCACTCTAGATATGCTGAGAGGTGCTAGTTTTTCCATGGCCTCAGCATTGTTTGGACACGGCTTGCAGAGCCATCCGTTTATAGTGGCTCATGGCTATGGCTGTGGCTGTGTAGGGCCATTTGGCACAGGAGATAAGCTAAAGGTCTTTCATTGAGCTGGGTCTCCTTTGAAGGTTGGTTTGCCTTTGGTTGTGATGCCAAAATTTGTGGCCATAAATGGAGCTTTGCTAAATTGGGCGGAAGCCTTGTTGCTTCTAGTGCCTTGTAGTTGGAGCCTTCAAAGAGCACACTTGGCAAGAAGCTTAGACACAGGTAGAAGTTGAGCCTCACTAAGCAGAACTAAAATCAAATAAAGAAGGAATAACTGAAATCTCTTGTTTCTCACTCTGAAATCTTCAAAGGGATTGCTCAAGAGAATCTCTCAAGCAAAATAGTCTCTCTCTCTCAATCAATCAAAGAAATTGATCTAGATCTCACATGTACAGATACAAATGATGGAAATTTCTCAAGGAAAATGGACGAAAAATTTTCTCAAAAGAAAAGAGTGGATGGTCACTCAATCACTCAATCACTCTCATCCTCTCAAGGATAGCAATGCCTTAGCGGAAGGCAAGGGATCTCTGATACCATGACAAAATATGCATGCCTCCGGATCGATGAAGTGCTCTAAAGTGGATGGAACCTATGTGTAAACATGATGAAGAGAGTTCTCATGACATGTACCTCAAGTCAATAAGGTTCCAAGATAGATTAGCTTGGACTCATAAACAGAATCTTGAGTGAATGTGTATTTTCTCTTTTTCAACAATACATGATAGGCCTCTTATATAGAGAGTGCCCTTAGAATTGTCAACACATGTGGGATCCTCTCATCCACATCTATCCTTGTGGATATCCTTGATCCACATCCTCACATCATGTAGTCCACATCCTAGGGTGGCTACTTTAATACATTCCTATACCATACCTTAGCCTCTAATATGTGCTCATGGCACCATATCTCAACAAAGACTTGTCGAAAGCCTTCATCATGTTAGACAAATCCTTGCAAGACTTGAGCTGTGGTTATCCCAACTACGAAGGTGCTTGCATCTTGGATATGATGGCTCAAGGTATTTGAAGAAATGGGCAGCTTTATGCTTCTAGATGAGAGAGAATGCCCTCATCTGAGTGCATGGATGAAAATTGTCTTGGAATGTGCGAGTGTGAAAGAAGCCATTGCATTAGCCACATCACGCTCTTCTAAGCTATAGCATAAGCCCACACTTTCCTAGTTGCATCATCAATGAATGTCACATAGTATTAAGCCCTGGCTAATGACCGTGTAGGTATGGGATCACATATGTCTGAATGTACAAAATCAAGCCTTTTAAGCTTTTCTTTCCCCTTATTTTATGGGCTGATTCTTCTTCCCATAGAGACAATTCTCACAAAATTCAAAATCTAAAAAACTCAAATGCGGCACATAACCCAAATGGCATAAGAGTTTCATTCCATTTTGGCTCATATGGCCCAACCGATAATGCCGCAAAGAAGTACTTGGCTGCTCAGTTATTGCAACAACATGATCATACACCCCTGATACATATAAGGGATATAGAGCCCCACAGTTGGCACCCCTGGCCAAAAGCATAGAGCCCTTCTGAATTTTCCAATTCCCAAAACCAAAGATGGTCTGAAAACCAACATCATCTAGCTGACTTGCTGAATTAAGACTCTTGGTCAAGCATTGATCTCCTCGATCTTCCCTTTTCCTTTGTACTCCCTTGGACTCTCGTCCTTCTTATTTGCACCCCAATTTGCATTCTTTTTCTTATCCTTTTGCTCTCTTTTCAGCTTATAGCAATCCTTTTTCATGTGGCCCTTCTTGCCACAATGGTAACACTAAATGTTCTGTGCCCTAAATTTGCTACGAGACTTTCCTCTTTCTTGGGACTGAACTGTGATCTGCCCCTTTATACATTTAAGGCTGCATCCTACTTGTTGCCATCCATAGACTTCCGTCTAATCTCTACAGCCAACAAGCTACCCACAACGTCACCAAACTTCAGTACTCCCCTAGGTGGAGAGTTACTAGTAGCTGTACGGAAGGTATTTCATGAGAATGGCAATGAAAATAAGAGGAATATTGCCTTAGTCTCTACATCAAAATGCAGCTTTTGAGCCTGAAGCCTGGCTGAAAATAATATTGAATTCATTCAAGTAAGAAGCAATGGAGACCCCTTCCTTCATCTATAGCTAAAAAAACCTCTTCATGAGGTAAACTTTATTAGAGGTAGTTTCCTTCTCATAAGTGGCACATAATTTCTTCGACAAATCTTTCGTAGTCTGCTCATTTACTACTGTGAAATAAGTTGACTCAAGATGAAGTCTAACAATATAGTTTGGTGATGCATCCAACTCATTCCAATCATCCTTAGACATAGCTGTAGGCTTAGCTGCAATCCCTTCCAAGGGTTTATTCTGCTTCTTTTGAATAAACACATCCCTTATCTGTTCTTTCCACGAAGAAAAGTTTGTTCCATCAAACTTTTTAATGCTAAAAAACTCCTTTTCAGACATGGAAGAGGATGCCATGATGCAAATAAAGAAAAATCACAAATGTTAATGCCTGCAAGAAAGAATTGCACCAGATACGAGGTGCACCCAAACATGTCTACCACAATGGAGGGCAAGATCACCAAAAACTCAAACCTTAAAGCATCAAAATGCATCTGACTTGTGTGCATATACCTCGCATATACTGTGCATCCATATAAGAAAATCTGGCCCAAAAGAAAATGCCAACCTGCAATGACAAAACAATGGCAAACCCAATGCTAATAAGAGCCAAATGCCTCAAGAATAAACACCTTCCATGGGCGTAAGCATCTATAGTGTCTCATCCAAGAGAGCATAGCACTATCAGTGCATCACTGCAATGTGTCAAAGCTATCCCTCAGCATAAAATAGCATCGTTGTGCTAAACGTCCATCAATAAAGCATCCCACAAGGCAGTCTGGGCCTATCAGCACATCCAACAAGGATTGAAAAGCAACCAAATGGCTTGTAAAGCATCCACTACAACCCAATGCACACCACAAATGAGCGCGCAGGGCTCAAACTGCAACCAGAGTGATCTGCATAAGGTTTGTCCCAAAAATCACGACCCCATGGCAATGACTGCTACTGAAAATAGGACCATAGATGCCTCAAAACATGGGCATCACTACATAATTGGACTTAGCAAGAAAATTTGCAAAGATCTCTCTGCTACTTAAACTCTGAGATCCCAACCAATGGATGTGAAACCGGGAGTCAACCCTTGCAGTTTAACAACAAATAAACCTTAGGTAACTTAGACCTTAGCAAAAATGCCATGTGTCACCTGTGTGAGAGAAAATCTGTAACAGGGAGAAAAATGACTACACAGAGATCTCTAGCTCCTCGAATGCATCAGCAAAGCACCCCTCGAATTTCATAGGCAACGATTTGGCTCGCGTCGCGGATCCATCGGAACAGACGAAACGAAAAATTGTAGCCTGAAGGAGTGGGTCCAAACCACGAGCATTCAGATGTAGGAGGAGATGAGAGATCACAAAAAATGACGAAATGCCTGCTTCATTCCTTCACACAGGCTGCTCACAAAGGCTGCTCACAAGCTGGATGGAAACTTCGTAGTTGCCTTGTGGGTGAAAGCTTGAACTATGAGCACCCGAGATGGATTGACATAGATTCATGTAGTAAGCTTCTTCTTTGCTTCAAATCTTTCACAAAGCTCACAAAAAGAGTAGCAGAGTCCCAAAACAGTGAATGGCAACACCCATGAGGTGGTTCATAGGAGAAATCATCTCTCTTAGCGAGAAATCGTCACACAAAAGCAAAAAATGAATTTTTGCTCAAAAAACCACTTACAACTTCAAAACACCACTTCAGGAGTTCCAAAAACCACTCTTTCAAAGGCTTTTGCTCACCAAATGAACTAGAGGGTCCAAAACTAGGGAATGACTACCCCCATGACTCAATGGCTCACCCACAGGCTTAAAATCATCACAAACAGAGGAAAAATGACTTTCTTGGCTTCAAAACCACTCCAAAAATCCAAAAAATCACTTTCTAAAGGTTCCTTCTAGGTCTCTTTACACCCAAGATGGTGGTAAGACCACACACAAAGCTTCTCCTTCCTCCCACATAGTTGCAATAGTAGGATTCGGCTCCAGGCACACACACGAGCTCAGCTAGACCGCTTGCGCTCTAATATCGGTTGAGGGATTCAACAACAGAAGCAAAAATGGAAGAAGGGTGAGAGAAGGAGAGCCATACAAGGTTTGGTTGTCATCCATACATATATGTGTTTGAGTATTGTACATAACCGAGGTTAAGGCACAGTGGCCTTTAACCCCCACAACTGTGCGACTATAAGGAGGTAGAAAATTGTAAGAAGGCGGTGGTGAGATTGTGTCGGGAGGTTTGTGAGAGTGTAGGAGACTGGCCACAAGATCTATTGTCAGCCTCCTTTAGAGAGGTCGTTAGAATAGTCACGAGTTTAAAATTCCCTTGATATGTGGGGTATTGACTCAAGGAGAGGCCAGATTTGTTGTTGCCATGTTTGCTTTGGATTGGCCTACGAGCAATGTGGTATGGTGAGATTTGGACCTATGTGGGTGGATCATTGATTCATGGATTTATCTCTCTCGGTTGGCTCAGCCTACTGCTAATGTGCTTCCTCATATTCTTGGTTTTGTTAAAGGTCAATGGCAAAGGCCTGCACCATTTGATAGGCTGGAGATTTGGTCGCTTACATTATCCTAGGTGAGGAATCGTTTTGGCTCAATTTCCTTCTCGTGTTGTTGGGGGGGCTCTAAGGCCCTCAGTGATTGCTAAGTTTTGCTCCACGAGGCTCTCATCAATTACTGAGTTGATAATTTTTATAAATTGCCTATGGATGTAGATGTAATCTCTTTTGTTCAATTTTTACTCGATGAGGCTCTTAGCAATTGCTGAGTTGTTATAAGTTGTCTTTGGATGTGATCTCTTTGTTTAACTTTTATTCTTAGCAATGGCTGACTTGTTATACTCCTCTGGTGTAATCTCTTTTCAATTTTAACTTTAATCTAAATAATACTATTATTGCAGTCATTGCTAGTTGCGGTCATTGTTGCTGGTTGCAGTCATTGCACAAGCATTTGGTGTACAAGGAAACACATTTTCCTTGGTTTTAGGATTAACTGCAAGCAACACTAAAATAGTTCCAAGAACCAACGCGGTGGTCGCAAGGAAATACATTTTCCTTGGTTTAGGATTTGACTGCAACCCACACCAAAGTAGAACCAGTGCGGTGGTTGCACATGAAAATACATTTTCCTTGGTCCTAGAATTAAAGCATTAAAATAGTTCCAAGAACCAGCGTGGTGGTTGCAAGAAAACACATTTTCCTTGGTTTACAATTAACTACAACCCCCACTAAAATAGAACCTGTGCGGTGATTGCACAAAAAAACACATTTTTCTTCATTTAGGATTAACTTCAAAACGAAGGAAAATGTATTTCCTTCATTTAGTATTAGCTTTTAAATGGAGGAAAATGTTTGACTTTGTGCAACCATCACACTAAAATAGAACCAACATGGTTGTTGCGAGGAAATACATTTTCCTTGATTGCAACCCTGATGTGAAATATATGACAATTGTGGGACTCCAATGTAGGTCTTAGTGACCCCGGTGGATTGACATAAATACATTTTATTTGGTTTAATTAGGAGTAGCTACAGCCACCTCCATCGTCACACCAAGCCAATGTGAGTGCAGTGGTTGCAAATCTAGATCACTACGGACATGTAGATGATAGATGGTGAACTGCGGGTAGATGACAAGTGGCGAGTTTTGGGTAGATGACAAGTGGCAAGTGACATGAAAGACTGTGGAAAGCCTGATGTACAAAGATATAGCATAGAGACTATGTGAAGTAGGGGCAGAAGTGTTCATGTAGTGACATATGTCGAGCTCTGCGGCGTTCAAAGCAGTAAGTTTTGTGATAGAAATAGATTACTTTGACTTAAATTTTCTTTTGTAAGTTGTTTTATTTTATTTAACTGAGTCTATTTTTAATTTTTAAAGGCTTTTGTCTAGGTTTTGTGGCTCACTAATGCCGGTCTTAGTCAATACACATGTGGATAAAAATAACTTTGTTAATCTTTAAAGTTTATTTAGGTGTTAGTTTTAAGAAATGTTTTGTGTGTGGGTTATGTGTCCTAACTATTCCAATCTTATGATCAACCCCACTCACAAAATATATTTCTAATGTAAAGATGAACGGTTCTAAAACATTGAAAGTGCTTGAAAAAGGTGAGAATGGATTCAATGCTTGAAAGCATTGCTCTTAGCTAAGCACATGTCTCCATCCCTTTACCCATGAGCTATTGGCATTTAAAATAGTCATATTGCATATGCTTAGGAGCAAATGAATCAACTACACCTTTCGAGTACATCTCCCACCTCTAACTAGTGCATACTTACTCATCATATTTTTTATGTCACATGTAGTCATTACATGTAGTATGTCCCCCCATACATTGAAAAGTACCCTTATTTCATCTACACCACTTGAATTGAAACCTAAGTACTTTTTAAAAGAGGAACCTCTAGGTGCACTAGAAGCAAATGCAACTAGGTTTTGAAATTATTTGGGGGTTTAATCGAAGCAAGTGGCCACTCAATACACCCATTTCAAATTCAGCATTACTTGGACATGAACTCAACCTTTCATTTTGAGAATATGGTTTGAGACACTAAACAAGCCAAACTCTCTATTACCACACCAACATGTAAGTAGATATCCAAACACCTCTTTGCTAAGTGAGGTATATGGTTGAAGGAAAAAAGCCCCATAGGAGTGGTTTGACATGCTCACCTAGAGGGGAGTATACAAGGAGGTGAGAGAGAGAGAGAGAGAGAGAGAGAGAGAGAGAGAGAAAGTCCTATCACAACCCAAGGATTCTAATTTTGCCAATTTCTAGCCCGCCTATTTTAAAATGGACTAAATACAATTTACAATAAATCCAAGATCAAAGTTAAACCTATTTAATGCAAGTGAAGAGCGAATTTTGGAAATTGAGCTATGAAGTTAAAATATAAGCAGTCTTCGAGCCAATGAATTTCAAAGCATTTAAATTATAATTTTACTTAACTTGCAAAATTAAGTCAAATCCTTTAAAACCGTGAGCTTCAAGGGTTATTATTGTGTTAAGAAAATGTTTTCGAGTTAGGAATGATAAGAAATTAGACCTTTGAATTTAAAAAATAAGCGGCTTACAGCCCAGTAAATTTCAAAGCATTTTAGTTATAATATTGCTTAAAACATGAAAATTTCAGTAAAAACCTTTGAAACTTTGAGCTTAAAGGGTTTTTATGAGTTAAGAAAAAGTTTTCGAGTTAGCAACAATAAGCAAATTAGAGTGGAGCCAGAATTTCCCTCAACATTCATTTCATTTGAGTACTTCGCTTGACAACAAATTCATTTGCACCAATTTGCAAACGTTTCCGCTCTGTATGCCATAAGACAAAAGACAAACTTCCCTCGATAACAAATTCATTTGCAACGATTTGCAAACGTCTGTCTGTGTAGCATATATATACAACAATCACATTAAGCTCCAATCAACGTTATCGATACTAACGTAGTTATGAAAAGGGCAGTGCCTCCGATCATGAAGCATTCCTTAATATTTTGAAGGCCAGCACAGGCCTTGTGATCAATTTCATGGTTGCTCAATTGCAGGGCTCGCACTCAAATCTTCCTCAATCGACTCTTCCTTCTTGCTTGCCACCCTCACCAATCCATCGCTCCCAGCGAGCATTCTGTACTTATCCCTGCGAGTGAAGGAGGTGCACTCGAAGCCTAGTGACCCTGCAATCACCTTTTGAATGTGGTTGGCCACCTCGTAGGACGTTCGACCCCCTGCACAAGTCATCTTCCCTGGAAGCTGATCCAAGAAGGTGATATCGTAGGTCGGGTACGGATTCATGAGGAAGAAGAACGGATCCATGGCCTTGTAGCCTCTGACCGTGTTTCCATAGAACATTGCCGTCCTCGGACACATTGCTACCGGTACTATTTTGTCCGTCAGCTCGGCAAAAAGAGCGCTGAATCGCAGGAGAACGGGTTCTCTGCAGGTGGTGCCCTCGGGACAAATTGCTAGATCACCTTCGGATAAAAGCTTCTTTATGTTGAGGGCGTCTTTCTCACGGTTCCTAGTGAGGCCGACGGTTCTGATGGGCGATATAATCTCTGTAAAACGGCTAATGCTGTAGGTTACAGCGGTCAAATCCCGGCCTAGAGCAACGGACAAGAACACAGGATCGAGAAGAGTTCTGTGACAGCAGACGAACAGAACGCCAGAGCCTCCCTTTTGCACTGGTGGTGGGGGCTTTCCTTTGATTACGAGGCGAATTCCCAACAGCTTGTACATCAATGGTACCCATTTGGAAGGAACGTTGATGCAGGCGAACACCCTAATGAGAGACAGCACGAACCCAATTGGAAACCACAGCAAAGTGAGGAACGCCACTGTGGGAATGGGGCGTTGCACAAGTCTACCGTCGTGAAAGACGACGGGCTTGAAGAGTTTGCACATTGGAACAGCCTCCACTTTCGTGTTTGGAACAATGTAGCTGTCCTGCGGACAAATGAAGGCGATAACGATGAGCAGAAAAGAATGCAACAGCACACAGCGTCAGGAGAGCGATACCTCGGCCTGCAGCTCTGAAACTACAAGAGGTAGAAGCCATAGCAGATGCTCCAACAGGAGAGCGCTTTGCATGCTACAGGACTTCTCGCCATGAGAGTGCGTTACCTTGCAAATAGACATAAAAGGGTAGTCGGTGATCCTGTCCCCGATGCCTACGTCCGGCAGCTTTGAATCGAACTCAGCCTTGACAGCATTCCTCTTGTGAATTCCGACAAGTACTCCTGGAGAACTCGCAAATCCGGTGACCCGACCTCCCTTCGTGATGAGCAGCTCCGTTCCTAAGACCTTATCTGCTCCCAGATGATTCTTGGCGAAGGACTCCACCATGATACGGGGGTTGGCAGTGACGACGTATCTTTTCCCACAGGACGAGAAGACCCTCCAAGACTCGGGGTGCACGTCTTCGGCATAGAACTTGGGAAGGACAGCACGAGCAGCAGACTCGATGTCTCTGACTTTCAATCCAGCCAGGGCGAAGAAGATGAGCACCTGGATACCCGCAGCCTCGGAGACGAAATGGTAGAGGATCCAAGCCAGGGGAGAGAAGGCCATGAGGAGGACAGCACGGAGCAAGCTACCAGCTTCAAGGGCAATAAGCATGAAGTAAGGGAAGGAGCTACGACCACGGATGAGGGTACCATCGAGATCAGCAACGACAGTCTGGGATTGACGGCCATGGGAAGGGCAATGCTGGACGTAGTCGAAGGGAAGTCGAGGGGTGGAGACGTTGCATGGGTCGAAGGACACATGAGCAGAGCCAAGGCTCTGAGAAACCTTCGCTGAGTCGTCTGAGAGGAGGATGGGAGCGTCAACTTTGAGCAGGACGCTGCCTGATTTGCGTTCGTTCTTCATCTCAACACAGCAACTCAACAACTGGGTGGTGGTGTCAAATAAAATCTCCCTGCCTCAAACAATGCAGCACCGTCTTTCTCACTGCCACAGAGTAGCCTCTATCTCAGTCAATTAAGCTGCCAAATACTACCCACTATTAGCTGCCACTATCTCGCAGAATGAAGCAGCCCAAGAATAGCAACAATCTCACAAACTGAAGTTGCCAAAGAACAGCCAGTAATGATTCTACAATATAGAAACCAGTATCTCGCTCCCAAATTGCACCCACAATCTCACAGAATGAAGCAGCCCAAAAGCACCCACTATTCCACAGAATGACGTTGCCAAAGAACAGCCAAGTATCTTGAAACAGCTCAAACGCACCCACTGTCTCACAGAATAAGTTGCCAAAGAGCAGCAGAGTATGAAGCAGCTCAAAAGCACCGACTATCACACAAATTGAAGTTGCCAAACAACAGCAAAGTATCAACCAGCCCAAAAGCACCCACTATCTCAAAGAATGAAGTTGCCAAAAGCCATCAAAGTATGAAGCTGTGAAATAGTATTTCAACGAATGAAGCTGCCAAACGTTGTCCAGTTTCTTAAAGAATCAAGCTGCCTAACAGCACCCACTGAGAGCAGCCACCAATCTCAAAAACTGAAGCAGCCAAAGCGCACCCACCGGAAGCTCCATTTCCCGTGCATGAAGCTACCCCAACAGCAGAAGTTGCTGCGAGAGAGCGACTGAGCCCACAACTGGAAACGTCTTTGGCATGGAGTTCTTAACTAGAAACCGCTGAGAAGATGAGATAACATGGGGCTGCTACAATTCCCATAAAAAGAGCTGCAAAAAGGCAGAGGACAGGAAGGAGCTCTCAACTGTGGGTGGTGCAATTCCTCATAAAAGCTCAACAGGCTGGCCTCAGCGGCCTGTGAAAGGAGACGAAACGAGAAGCCGACAGTTGGTGGTGGAATTATCGCATATACAGAAAGCAAACGTTAGGCACAACTACCCCCTACCCCCAGACGCAGAAAGAAGGCTGGCCAATTTGCACAATAAAAGCACACAGCTGGCCCAAGCTTGCCCTTCAACCACGACCCCCCCTCTGCCATGGGGAGTTGGACGCAGAAGCTCGCCCATTTATGGGCTCCAAACCTTCCTTCACATGACCATGCCCTGTTCTTTTCTTGTCTCCCAAAACCCACCCCCCACAACTTAGGCTCACTTAACACCACCATGGAGGATGGCTCCCGAGTGGAGTGGTTCACACTGGCCCGCAGTCGCTATGCTCCTACTTTCTATCACCTCCCCTTCCTGTGTCCACACTCCCACTCTGCTTTCTTGTCTCCCAAACCCTAGCCCCCCAGAACTTAGGGTGGGTTGAGACCACCCGCACACTCATGGAGGAGGAAATATATTGGAGTGTGGTAATTTACTCTTGTGGGTAATCATCATGTTACTACTTTATGAAACCAACGTGTCATGGTTAGAAGAGATGGAATGGATCAATCATGTAGCCGTTGGAGGAGTTGGCCATGGACTATATGGCCTTCATGGGCCGGACACAATTTTTTTGTGTCAATGTTTGGGCTCGTTCGTCCTATTGGGCTGATTGGGACGACAACCTTTCACACCACATTTTGGTTCTTGGAAGCAACAGTTGAGATGGTTTGGCATTTGCCCCAATTGAGTTGATTGCCTACGTTCGAATCCCATGGAATGCTCTCTCCTGCCTTTTGCGTAGGCCATGCCCTAATGTGACCCTTGTAGATGGCCGTGTGTGTATGTGTGTTAGGGGGGGGGGAGAGATGATTCACAAAATGCCTGCATATCTTGCGAATATCGTATAAAACTTTTGAAGTTTGGGCATTCACAAATGTTCGGACTTGTTTAAAATAAATAAATCAGACTTTGGCTGTTATGGATTTCGATTGGCATAGTTCTCACCTTTTTAGATGTTTGGACCATGGGCAACCTAGAAAGACTCTCCGAGTTTATTCCCCTACAGATGCCCTTGGATGGCCAATTAAAGATAACATGTGAAGAAACGTCCTTGTTTCTGAAATTAAAGACTAGCATGTGAAGAAGCCCTTGTTTCTACAAAGGTCCCCATGTGTGTGAATCTTAGGTAAGTGCAAGGAAAAAATAAAAGAGGACTCATCCCCCGTACCCTCCCTTTTCCATTCTCGCCCCTATCACATACCTCTCCTCCCATGTCATTCCCTCTATCCTAGTTACCTCTTGCCTCCCTTTCCTTGCATCCTAATTTTCTATGTCTCTAACTCCACCTGTCAAGTCTCCAACCTTTCCAGCTCATGTGCTCTAGCATGTTGGCAATCACATTTACTTGAGAATTCATGTGGAGGGAGAAAAACTTTGACCCCACCTATTTCATTGCCATTTTCTTCAACACTACCCGTGGAGAATAGATACTACGCTTGCTCAAATCTGCTCGCCTTCATGTGAAGATGTGTCATATTGATTTTTAATGCCAAGGTGCAATTCCTTCCTAGTGTGGAGATGTGCTCTTCATCAGTAGGACTCCCACCCATTTCTCCTCCATATCGATTTAAGGCCTCATCCACCCACTTCTTTTAACATGGAGTTATTTTTCAAGCCTTACATTTGAAGGGCTTTTCAAATTACGCACATTTGTAGAAAAAAGAGGCTCTCATGCAATAGGCTTATAACACCAAACTTCAAAGGTCACCCATTATGGCCTAGTGCGTAGAGGACAAGCCATTGATTGCACCTTCTCCTCCCCTTTATTGCCTTCCATTAGTCAAATACCACCATTCTTCTCCCCATCTCCAACCATGATCCCTCATCTTTTTCACTTACCACCCTTTCCTCCTCCATCCCTATATTTAAGACTTGCTGCACTAACATACCTAGAGTTAATGTTGAGCTCTCAAATTTGAGGCCTTTAGTGACCTTCAAAGGCACTTTATCCTTGAGAGGAGACTACTTAGCTAGAATTAATGTCTAGCTCTCAAATTTGAGGTCTTTGGTGCCTTTAAGTTTGGCACTTTCTCCTTGAGAGGAGACTGCTCATGTAGGGTTATAGGCCTCTAATACATGGATATTTCCTAATCTTGAACAAATACATGTAGACTTGTGTATATATTTTGCTCTAGATAAGGAGTATTAAATATAACATTTATAACAAGTAATTGTATAACTACCTATTGATCACCTTAAAATGGTTTACAATATATATGCATTAGATATTCTAGGAGTGGCCAAAATCCATGCTAAATGACAAACGCTACTCATGATAATAATTACCACATTAGACCTGTAATAATATAAGCGGTTCAAATCAATGTCATCCCTTGCCAACTAAGCAAAGTGATATCTCACTCCACTTGCCTTAAGGTGGCACTACTACAACCTACCCTCGCCCCAAAATTGAGCCTCGACGTGATATGCTTGCCTTGAGGCTATATACTTCTCAATTCTTTGAATTTCACCCCTCCCTCTATTGCTCATGACATGCAAACCCAGCCTCCCATTGTCTAGTGACTTGCCTTCCAACCTTTTACTTCCAATTGTAGATTTGCAAGCTGACCAATGTAACATCTTTATTTTCAACTTTATACCTCCGATTTTACATCATATTTGGAATGTAGGCAGGTTTAGGCTATAACCTACCATGGTTAACATATAGCTCCAACATTAGCCCCCCCAATTTGGGTAATTGTTTAAGGCTTGAGCTGCATTATTTTGCTTGCATGTATCATTGAGTTATAAAATTTGGTTTGTATTGTGAGTTTCAAGTGAGATTCTAACCTTTTTGTACTTGATCAATCATCATCTTCATTTTCCACTCCTATCTCATGTGTCCCCATACTTAGGACCTACTTCACCAACTACCTTTGACATTTGGAGTAAAACTTTAGCCCTCAAAATTGAAACCTTGGGGCTCATCAAAGTCATTTAACCCTTGAGAGGAGCCTGCACGTGTAGAGTTGTAGAATTCCAATAGATGTATATCTTTTGTTCATGAATGAATACATGTAGCATTACATATTTTGCACTAGATTAGACATGTTTGTTTTGCAAAGTATGGATAATACAGCCTAATGCTATTTTTGAAAACAGAAAACATTAACTTCCTCAAAATCTAAGCTTCATTAAATCACTTTTGAGTAAGAAAGGTAAGTACTTTTTTAAAACTTCCAATTGGTTTGACCACAAAATGGCTCTTTAAGACCCAATCCCTTATCTAATGTTGCATATACAACAAGTAGGTTCAGTATTAGTGATCGATAGTCTTTTAAATATTTTGTAATACATATACATTTGGTCCTTGGGAGTGGTGGGAATGCATGCCAAATGGCAACCACTAGCTCACTATAATACCAATTAGGCCTACAATAATAATAGAGATTGTATGGATGAAGCCATTAATACTTGTCGTTGCCAAGTTAGAAAAGCATCCTACCCTCCAATGATAATCTCAATTGCCTAAATTACATTCCTCCATTTGGTGGTCATGAGTTGCAACTGTTGCCTCTGGTACTCTTTGCTTAGCCTTCCAAGCTTTTAGTCCTAGACTAGTAGGCTTCTAATGCTAACATCTTTGGTTTTGGATTTATCTTTGTTGGCACTTAGCCTTGGTATGGCCTCCTAGGCTAGTTAGGACTCCTAGTTCACTTGGGACACCTAGTACATTTAGGTGGCACACTAGGGTGTACTTGGGTGTATATGACCTAGTCCATTTAGGTAGCACACTAGGGTGTACTTGGGTGTATATGACCACTTATTTGAACTTTCTCATTATTTATTTACAAGATCCATTGCTATTGGCTTGTTATCTCCTCTCTTGCATTTGTACTTTCTCATTATTCATTTAGAAGTACACTCCATTGCTTTTAGCTTGTTCTCTCCTCTTTTGCATCCCAACTTCCTTCCATTGCTCCATGCATCCAACAGTGGTAGCAAAGCATGTTGTGGGACCTGACCTACCTCCTCCTATGTGTTCGATCTCCATTTCACCTACTTTAGCTCAAGTTTATAGCAACTCAACCTCGCCATTTGTGCTCCAACTCCTACTGCAATTTAGTGTCACCACTCAGGTTGTTCTTATGTCACCACAGCTTGTCATTATAGCAAATTTGAAATTGTTGTTCAGATCTATCATGACAAGCTTATCCATTTGCGCCACTTTTGCTAGTTGTTTGCATTGTCACACATGTGGTACTTCATACTGTCTATCCTATAACCTAGCACTTCTACTCCAAAAGCTTCATAACTACTTCTAAGTAGTCCAACACTAGTTGCCACTATTTGTCCTTGTTCTTTTGAGCATATTTGAGCAGACATTTGAGTCTAAATTGAAGGATTGACCAGATTTTTCTTGGATAGACATTTGCATGTTTTACTAGTTAGTCTTTATTGGGCATATTTTTGCATTTAGCTTACTGCTGAGCACCTAGTTGGGCATTCCCATTTGCAAAGACTTTGCTATCATTTTTTTGCCTGACATTTGCATTTGCATTCATCTTTTTGGGCAGCAAGGTCATTGTAGTGATAGCCCAAGTTAGGCTTTGATTTTTGAAGAGCACATATCTTTTTGGGGATTTTTGCAATGGCAAACAAATATTTGCTTGGAATGCTTTCGGCTAAAGATACAGTTGATGGCAACAACCATCTTATGTGGTCATACATGGTGTGCCACTCATTGGTTGCTAAGAATTTTTGGAGTGTTGCTACAGGTTTAGAGACTAGACTTATTTCTCAAGCATACACACCTACTACCACCACCACCATTATAGGTGGTGCTACTACTTCAACTTTTGGATCCACTACCACTACTGCCATTGTGCCTCTCATGATAAATTTGATGGGATCAATGAGATGCACATGCAAATGCATTGATTGCATTGTCTTGCAAGAGATTTATTATATCTCATCTTTGGTTTTCTTGTAGGACATCAAAGGCTACATGGGATACTTTGGCTAATATATATCAGATTAAAAATGAGGCTAGGTTTGTCTTCTTACTCAAGCATTTGGGCAATATTAAGATGCAAGAAGGGATATCATAGATGCATGTCTTGAGAGTGCTCTCAACAGAAGTAGAACGGAAGAGGGAGAGAGAGCCACACAAGTTTTTGGTGGGTGCAGAACACCCTAATCTTCTTTTTCATTTATTTATATATGTGTTTGAGTATTGTACATAACCGGGGTAAAGGCACAGTGACCTTTAACCCCCACAGCCTCCCACTTAAAGGACAATGTGCCTTTAAGGGAGAACAACCAGTGAGCATACTATCCAATGCCCATCAATACACGACAATACTCAAACTGCTAACTAGGTAGACTCTTCGTCAGCATATCTGCAGGGTTATCATGTATATGAACCTTGACAAGCTCTATGCGCTTGTCCTCAAGTACCTCCATGATGAAATGGTACCTGACCTCAATGTGTTTGGTCTTTGCATGAAAGACCGGATTCCGTGCTAGCTGAATAGCACTCATGGAATCCCCAAATCTCCCACTAGCCGATCAAGCCATATAGCCTCCTTGCAACCCTTTGTGGCTACAACATACTCAGCCTCTATGGTAGACAAAGCAACGCACTTCTGTGCACAAGACATCCACGACACTACACCACCTGCAATGGTGAACACATAACCAAAAGTGGATCTCCTACTCTATCCACATGCCCTGCATAGTCTGAATCTATGTACCCAAGTACACGCATGTCTCCTCTACCAAAGTAGATGCACATCTCCTTGGTACCCTTCATGTACCTAATGATGCACTTAACTGCCTCCCAATGCCTCTTTCCTTGATTAGCCATATACCGGCTAATAACTCCCATTGCAAATGCAATGTTTGGTCTAGTAGCTATCATAGCATACATAAGACTCCCAACCGCTGATGCATAAGGAACCTTGGCCATCATGGCCCTCTCCTCATTTGATTTGGGACTATCTGTATGACTCAGTTTCACATATGGAGGCAATGGAGTACTCATTGCCTTCCCCCCCTCCATATTGAAACGCTGCAATACTTTTGTAACATACTCCTTCTATGAAAGCCAAAGGAGTTTCCTACTCCGATCACGCATGATGCACATACCAAGAATATGACCTACAAGTTGCAAATCCTTCATATCAAAGGCCTCATGCAACTTGGCCTTTAATGCATCTAGCTCATAAGTATTCTTGCCAGCCAATAGCATATCATCCACATATAGTGCCAGGAGTATCAGGCTATTATCCTTAGCCCTTTTAGTGTAGAGGCAGTGATCAATTTCACTCCTTCTAAAACCCTGGGACTGAATGAAAGCATCAAACTTCTGATACCATTCTCTAGGCACTTGCTTAAGACCATAGAGACTCTTCTTTAGCTTGCAAACTACATGCTCTTTGCCCTTTTCTTCAAAGCCTTCCGGCTGCACCATGTAAATTTCCTCATGCAGATCCCCATGCAAGAAAGCTGTCTTGACATCCATCTGCATAAGCTCCATATCCTCTGCTGCCACTAGTCTAAGCATGCATCTAAGTGTGGTCATCTTCACAATGGAGAGAATATCTCATCAAAGTCCACACCCTTCTCTTGCTTTAACCCTTTAGCGACCAAATGGGCCTTGTAACTAGGCACATCATCACCTGTGACCTTCATCTTGTAGACCCATTTACATGGCAATGCTTTCTTTCCATGTGGCAAAGAAACCAAGTCCCAAGTCTTATTCTTCATAAGTGAACTCATCTCTGATTGCATAGCATACTCCCACTTGCATTGATCCTTGCGCATCATAGCCTCTCTGTAGCAAGAAGGCTCCCCGCAATCAGTAAGCATCACATAGTCTACCCCTGGAGCAAACCTATTAGGCGGTCTAGACACTCTAGATGATCTTATCAAGGGCATTTCAGCTTGCTGTCCCACCTACATATCAGCCAGATTTGGCTCATCATTTCCACCAATAGATGATCCATCATCTACCCTTGATTGTATACCTGTGGGAGTACTTGGTGGTACCATTTCTTGCACATTTGGTGCATGGTCAGCTTGCTATCTATCAACATATGCAGGTGGATTCATGTCTTGGAAAGTGATTCTCCTCATTTCCACATCCCTCATGGGTGCCTTATGCATCTTCTTCTCATTGAAGGCTACATCATGGCTGTGTATGATCTTCTTTGCTTTTGGATCCTAGAGACGATAGCCCATCTCTCCACTTTCACCATAACCCAGAAAGATGCATTTCCTAGATTTAGGATCTAGCTTCTTTCGAAGCTCTTTTGGCACGTGCATATGCCTCACACCCAAATATATGCAAATGAGAGTAAGAGGTCTTCTTGCCACTCCATGCCTCTTTAGGAATACCACCATCCAAACTCTTACTAGGTGATCTATTGACCACGTGCACTGTAGTCTTCATTGCCTCAGCACAAAAACCACCAGAAAGACTTGCATTGGAAAGCATGCATTGCAACCTTTCTTGAATGGTATGGTTCATCTTTTCTGCAACTAGATTTTGCTCTAGAGTACGAGGGGATGTGAGCTCCCTCTTAATCCCATGTGTATCACAGAAATGCTGAAAGTCATGAGAGAGATACTCTCCACCATTGTCAGTCGGTAGGCATTTAAGCATTCTACCTGACTGATTCTCAACCAAGGCTAGCCATTTCTAAAATACGTGGAACACATCACTCTTCCGAGCTATAGCATAAGCCCACACTTTCCTAGTTGCATATTAATGAATGTCACATACTATTCAGCCCCGCCTAATGGCCGTGTAGGCATGGGACCACATATGTCTGAATGCACCAAATCAAGCTTTTCAAACTCTTTCTTCCCCCTTCTTTTATGGGCTGATTTAGTCTGCTTCCCATAGAGACAGTGCTCACAAATTTCAAAATCAAAGAAACTCAAATGCGGTACATAACCCAAATGGCATAAGAGTTTCATTCCATTTTGTCTCATATGGTCCAACCGGCAATGCCATAAAGAAGTGCTTGGCTGCTTGGTTATTGCAACAACATGAAAAAACACCCGTGATACATGTAAGGGATACAAAGTCCCACACTTGGCACCCCTGGCCAAAAGCATAGAGCCCTTCTGAATTTTCCAACTCCCAGAACCAAAGATTTTCTGAAAACCAGCATCATCTAGCTGACCCATTGAAATGAGACTCTGGGTCAGCTTAGGCACATGTCTCACATTTTTCAAAATAAATACAGACCCATTTGCAAAAGAAAACTTTATGTCACCTACTCCCACTATGTCACATGCATAGTCATTTCCAAGATGCACACAACATGTTTTTCCACTGTCATAAGTGGAGAACCATTCCCTATGGGGAGTAACATGGAATGAAGCACCAGAATCCAAAATCCAATCTTGGGAATATGCATCATCTAAAGTGGTAAGCAACTCTGCAGATAAACTAGACATGAAGAGAATGTCATTGTCACTATCATGTGTGACTGCATTGATCTCCTCGATCTTCACTTTTCGTTTGTCCTCCCTTGGACTCTCTTCCTTTTGATTTGCACCCCAATTTGCATTCTTTTTCTTATCCTTTTGCTCTCTTTTAAGCTTGTAGCAATCCTTTTTCATGTGGCCCTTCTTGCCACAATAGTGACACTCAATGTTCCGTGCCCTGGACTTGCTATGGGACTTCTCTCTTTCTTGAAACTTCCCCCTGGACTGTGATCTGCTACCCCTTTGCACATTTAAGGCTGCATCCTGCTTGTTGCCTTCCATTGACTTTCATCTAATCTCCTCGGCCAACAAGCTACCAACCACATCATCAAAGTTCAATACTCCACCAGGTGTAGATTTATTGATAGCAGCATGGAAAGTATCCCATGAGGATGGTAATGAGCATAAGAGAAATATTGCCCTCATTTCCACATCGAAATTCATCTTTTGAGCTTGAAGCTGATTGAAAATGATATTAAATTCATTCAAGTTCAAAGCTATGGATACTCCCTCCTTCATGTGCAGCTCAAACAATCTCTTCATGAGATAGACTTTGTTTGAGGCAGTCTCTTTCTCATATGTAGCACACAGCTTTTTCCATAAAGCTTCCATAGTCTTTTTAGTGACTACTGTGAAATAAACTGTCTCCCCAAGATGAAGTCTAATGGTAGACTTTGCCAATGCATCCAACTCATTCCATTCATCTGTGGACATAGTTGCAATCCCTTGCAAGGGTTTTCTTTGCTTCTTTTAAATAAGCACATCCCTTATCTGTTCTTTCCACAAAGAAAAGTTTGTCCTATCAAACTTTTTAATGCTGAAAAACTCCTTTTCAGACATGGAAGAGGATGCCATGATGCAAATAAAGCAAAATCCCAAATGCTAGTGCCTGCAAGAGAGAATCACACCAAATACCAAGTGCACCCAAATGTGTATGCCACAATAGACTGAAATATCACCAAAACTCAAAGCTCAAAGCATCAAAAGATATAGCTAACTCATGTGCACGTACTATGCATCCATATGAGCAAATTTGGCCCAAAAGAAAATGCCAACTGTAATGGCAATCCAAAATGCCAATAAGTGCCAAATGGCTCAAGCATAAACACCGTCCATGGGCATATGCATCAATAATATCTCATCCAAGAGAGCATAACACTATTATCGCATCACCTGCAATGTGTCAAATGGCTGTCCCTCAGCATAAAATAGCATTCCACAAGGCAATCTGGGCCTATCAGTGCATCCAATAAGGATCACAATACATCCAAATGGCCTATAAATCATCCACTGCAACCCAATCCACACCACGAATGAGTGCACATGGCTTAAACTGCGACCAGAGTGATATGCATAAGGATGCTCAAGAAATCATAGTCCAACGACAATGACCGCTACTGAAAATAGAACGTGAGATGCCTCAAAACATGGGTGCTATTGCATAATCAGACTTAGCAAGACAATCTGCAAATATCTCTCTTCTACTGGGACTCCAAAATCCCAACCGATGAGTGAGAAATGGGAGTCAACACTTATCCACTACCATGTGGCATAAATCTAAGGTTTCAAAATCTTAGAATGAAAAATGCATAAGAGAGATGAAATCAAATACACAGATATCTATAACTCTGAAAATACTCCACCGAATCGTGCGAGAACTGACAGATAAGGGTTTTTAGGTGTCTAGAACGCAATGGGATAGATAGTTTTGGAAACCGTGGTCCCAATCATTGGGTCCAACATACGGACTGAAAAACGTTTTTGGAAATTGAACTGTTTGTAAACTCCACTGGAGTGTGAATGATGAGCAACATAGAAGTTTTAGGACCTCCTGAGTCCATCGGATTAGACAGATCTACAAATGGTTGCTTCAAACTTGAGTTCTAACAATTGGGCAGAAAAACGTTAAAACTAACACAGTGAGTCGGAAATCCAACGAAATGATCCAAAATTCAAGAATGAAGGTGTTTCCAAGCTCCTGAAGTGAAATGACACCAAAAGCCAGCAATGGTTGCCTCTACAAGTCAATACGAAGTCTCTGTCATCGAGCGGAATAGAGAAAAGCTAAAAAGGCGACTTTTTCTTTGAAAACACTTAACAGGCTCTCAAAACCACTTCGCAAAACCAAAGTGACTTTTCCAAAGGTTCCTTCAAGGTCTCTGCACACTCGGATGCAAGTAAAGTTACCCACAAAGCTTCCCACAGAGCTTCTCCTTCCTGCCACAGAGTTGCTGAGCTTCCAAGCATTCACCCACACTCAACTAGATCACCCGGGCTCTGATACTAGTTGAGAGTGCTCTCAACAGAAGCAGAACGAAAGAGGGAGAGAGAGAAATAGAGAGCCACACAAGTTTTTGGTGGGTGCAGAACACCCTAATCTTCTTTTTCATTCATTTATATATGTGTTTGAGTATTGTACATAACCGGGGTAAAGGCACAGTGACCTTTAACCCCCACATGTCTCACAAAGGTTAAGGACTTTAGAGGATAGTTAAGCAATGTTAGATGAGATTGTGTTAGATCCATAGGTGGTCTCCATGACATTGGATGGAATACCCTATTCTTATCAAGGATTCGCTATGACATTAAGGTTGGTGGCCATAGGTAAGCCCAACCAATACAAATTTGATCAACTTGCTTCATTGGAGGAGTAGAGCTATCATTTATGGGATGCTTCCATTAATGTAGATCAAGCCTTTGCCATGGATTGCAAAGGCAAAGAAAATGTGGGCAAGAATTTTAGCAAGCCCAAACCTTCTTCTACCCTAGCTAACGGGGGGAAAAAAGTGCTACAATTATTGCAAGAATCCAAGACATGACATTTCTAGTGTCAAAGGAACCTTGCTTTGGAGAAAAAGAAGCAACAATAAGGTCTTGCAGTGACAATTTCTCTTGCTACCTATGAGCACATCCATGAGGAATAAATATGGCTCATGATGAGTGGGCATTTGTTGCCACTTACACTACAATCCGTTCAAGCATGATGCACATTTGTTCATTTCAGTTTCTATGTCCAAATGGTAGTTTGATAATGGTGCTTAAAAGGACATTACATCATTCGAAAAGTATTTTACTCCTTCGAAGATGCAACTAAGGGGGGCATTATGAATCGTGCTAATAATGCATCTTATCTCATGAGAGGGATTGATCAAGTGCAAGTCACTTAAATTTTAGAGATACAATTACTCTTTTGGAATTGTTACATGTTCTAGGTATTAAAAGAATCTAACTTCTATCTCAGCCATTTCTAGAGATGGCTTGAAAGTTATTTTTAATTGGTTATCAATGTGTGCCAAGTGTGAAAATTGGCATGATAATTGTACTAGATTGGAACTGTTTCTTGAGGGCTATGCCATCTTCATGCCTATGAAAAAGGAGATCATGCAATAGTTGAATCTATAATTTTAGATAGAGATATATGGCATGAGAGATCGGGACATCTCAACTATGGTAGTTTGGTGAAAATGCATTGCCAAAACATGGTTGTGGATGTTCCCCAAATGCATGCACTTACAAAACATGTCGGTGAGGGCTGCTTGTTGGAAAAAATGCATCGGTTCTAATTTCCAAAAGATGGGATTGTTGGTGCATCTAGGAAATCTCACTTTGTACATAGTGATGCATGCATATCGATGATGCAAACAGCATCACATGGGGTTGCTCACACTTTGTCACCTTTGTGGATGACTTCACCAAACACACGGGTTTATCCCTTGAGATCCAATTTTGATGTGTTCACTTGTTTCAAGAGTCCTTCGCATGGCTAAAAATGAGAGAAAAAACATATCCTGGCCCCCTACACCAAAAGGGGGGTGATTACATGTCCCATGAACTTTTTCATTTTTTTCATCTTGGGCATTATACATCTATGCACAATGCCATACACTATGTAGTAGAATGGAGTTGTAGAACAAAAGAATCAAACATTGGCTAGATGCATGCTTAAGGGGAAGTCTTTACGTGACAAGTTTTGGTTGGATACAACTATGTGCTCAATAGAGCACCCACACAGGCATTGAAGACAATTACTCCTTATGAATCATGGTCAATTCGATAGTGTTAACTGCTTTTGTTAATAGTATGTCATTTGGCAAATGTGTGCAAAAATACTTGTAATATCTATGTAGCTTGTTCCATTCACTAGGACTAGCAGAGAATAGAGCCATTGGGTCAATTGGCCTAAAAGAGTGAGAATACGGGCTAGTGGAGAATCACGTCAAAATTACGGTTTGGACAAGGGTCATGTATAAAATCCAACTTTTTGGCTTTGGAGCTCATTATGTATTGTGGAGAATACAAGCTCTCTTAGTTCCAAGCTTTGGTGTCTTGTGTCTACTCCGTCCTAGTTGCTTCCATGCCTATTTCCCTTTCCCACTCACCACGTTCACGCTCTCCCCTCTTCTCTTTCTCTTCCTCATGTTCTTTTCTTGTGGAGCAACTCATGCATGCGATCTGGGAAGACATCTACCGTGGATGGCATTGTGAAGTGTAAGCTCTCAAATGAGAGTTAGAATAAGGTGAGCTCTTCTTTGGTGGCACCTCAAAGTCCCCACAACACATTTAGAGGTTGGTGGTTGTCCCCTTAGAAGAAGGTGTTCTCTTGTTCAATGGCACCTCAAAGTCCCGATGACACATTGAGAGGTTAATGGTTTGCCCCTTAACATTTTTGGCATCATTTCTAAATAGTAGAGGTACAATTTACACTCACATTGCTTCTTTTGTACCAAGTAGCTTAATTGGTAGTGGAGTTGTAGGGAGTGGGCTCATTTCTTTCTTTTGTTGAGTTTTTTAATTGTAGAGCGAGTTGAAATCATCGCATGCCCATGGAGTTCAACAAGCTCATGAAGAGGAAATGCCAACAAATACTAGAGTATTCTCTTTGAGAAACAATGCTATGGAACCCACCCAACAACCCATATGATGCATTGCCATGTTTCCAACTTCCACACGAGTAAAACAACCAATCCAAAACCTGATTGTGGAATTAAGACAACTAGTGAGGATGAAGACGTAGTGACATCCACTCCTATGCATCCCAATGGTAGCCAAGCAAGGCTAACTAGGACCCCCATACTCCCCCCATAGAACCACAACATGGACCTCAAAACCCAACCCAAAAAAACCAAAGTGCCTACAACATTTGCCAGGGGTACTGATGGGTTACCTTATACTCCATTATCACTAGCACATATGCAACTAGATTAGTCATGTTAATGCCTAGGGGCCTATTCATACCTCCATGTCGATCCAACCAGTGCAACTACATAGATGCCTAGTGGCTCTAGTCCTATAAATCCTACATATAGTTACAATCTAAACGTTGTGTATGCTCCTAATCCTAGGTATATGTACATAGCAAGCCCAATCTATCCTCCACCACCTTGCATCTCACAAATTGTGATAGCAGATGATGTTATGAGAGTTCTAGTTTATGCACTTGGAAGGTGGGTAACACTTGCATTAGAATGGTCTACATCTAGAAGCATTTCCCACTTGATAAGGTAAATTCCTTTAGTTTGAGCCTAGATGGTAAGGTAGACATATGTTTTAGAGCTTTATATCTTGAGGAGAAATTGAATTAGAACACTTTGTACACCAATTTTATAGTGGCCTTTACTTCGAGTGGTCCAAACGTGGAACCCTAATCAAACCCTCATCTTTTCTCAATGAGCTTTGGTATGGTGTGTCATATGCAAACAATATCATGCTACTATAGAATGCCCACAACAACAAGTGTGGAGACCAAACCTCTATTGTACACATTGTGCAAGGTGTGGAAATCATGAAAAATGTCAATGTCATTATCCAAAGAGCCCCAACCTCATCACATACCCATTTGGAAATCATGAAATATATTAATGCCATTATCCAAAGAGCCCCAACCTCATCACATACCCATCAAGGAGACCTCTCACCTTACTAGCACCACCAAATGCTTCAAATCAGGTGCAACAGTCACATTAAGTGGCAAACCAACCACAAAGAGACATGTACACTTACAAGAGGTGCCATTGCCTCGACCAGTCTTGCCACCACAACCACGACCTAGAAACACCACCATCTAGAATCACACCACCACCACCTAGTGAACCGATGAACTAGGCAACAATAGAGGAGGTGCAAATTTTGGCCTATATCAACTATGAGCAAGTGGGAATGATTACCCACTACATCAGGATAATGCCTCAATGAGCCAAGCCACTGCACAATGCTGGAAGATTATCCAATTCTAGTATTCTAGGACTCAACAAAACCACCCTGATAAGACATGAATAATATTTTGAGGAGACTTCCCCTATGGTGTCATCATTGTCATGGTCCCCATCAAGTTACATAATGACCACATAATTGTAGCAAGTCTAGACAATCCAATGGACCAATTGTGTCAAATTCGAATGTGTAATGGGTCTAAACATGACCTTTTTTACCAAGATTTCTCATCAAGAGGTAGGGCTAGCACTTAAGCACTGGACTAAAATGTAACAATTCTCCAACAAGTATGAATTTACTCAGTATACAAAGCAGAGAAATTCACATGGTTCCCCCCAATGCTCTTATAAAGTTACAACCTAAGGCAAGGGCAGCCCATAAGGCAAAACAAAGACCTCTTGCACAAGGAACAACCACGCTTTCTCAACCAATCAAGAATGAGCAACCAAAAGTGGAAGGTCAAGATAAGGCCATACATGTGGGTAAGGGAAAAGAAAAGCTACTCATCCAAAGTGGATTAGATGGAGACATGGTCACCATAAGCTCTTCATCTTCAGAATCTTCAAGGGATGGATTGATACATGAAGGCCTAGTCAACCTTCAAGAATCAAAAGGGGTTCAATGCAAAAATTAGACCATTGACTCAAAAAGGAGCTAGTGAGTATCCAAAACCCATAATTGAGAAGCAAAGTTTTAAAGAAGCCCAAGCTGTAGTTCGATAATGGCAATTAAAATTTGAGAAAAAGCTCCAAGCAAGCAATACCATCCATCCAAATTTCACCCCCATATTATCACCAAAGAGACCCTTGAATGTACCATAGAGGATGAAGGCGGAGTTATCCACCCAAGATTTAGATCATACGTTCAATTTGCTAGCTAGAATGTTTGAGGAAGACATGACTATTCAAAGACTTGAAGAATAAGAAGCCAATCTCTCTTCTTAAAATGGTTTTATAACACTTGAACCATCCACAGTGTGAACCTAGAGAGATGTAGACGCATATCCTTCTTGTCCCCACTGAAATAAAATTTCACATTGCCACATTTGTTCCATAATAGTCCCAACCTTATGGAGAGATATTGGATGAATGATAGGTTGTGTGCAATAGAAGTGGATGGGGTAGACCACAATAGCTACCTCACTAATCGAACTATTGATGGCATAAAATAATCAAGGTTAAAAACTTCCAAGAGTACTCGTCAACAAGCTTAGTCATTACTGAGATAGTGATGAAAACAATGCAGTACTAAGTGCCAATAGAATAGGATCACACACAAAGGGCATCATCTATCTCCTATTGAGTAGGCACACAAGGACCTGTCACAAAAAAAGAGATGGTAACAAAGAACTTGGTCGACCATAAGTCTATTGAAGCACCATATTTACTACATCATCTTCAAGGCAAATGCCAATTACACAAGAACCTACTAAAGGAGAAGTAAAATCTACTTTGGGAGATACACAAGAATCTTAGTGAGAAATTTGACATCAATCTTCATAGTAGATATCTCTTTATTACAGTGAGTATAATGGAAGTGGTACATGCAAGAGGATGTGATTAACGAAGGCACTAGTTCATACATGTAATAACAAGTGGTTATACAACAACAGCTCCAAAGGATGAACTTGGTTGCAAGGTGAATTTGATGACACAAGAATAGGCTAGGAAGAGTTTCTTGTGACCCTCAAATATCTTTTCCACATTCATTTACTAATACCACCTTTCATTTGCTAAACCAAGATCTTCCTCTTCTTTTCATTTTTCCTTATTCTTTTTCATTTTGCGAATTAAAACTAGTACCCACTTATCCACTTGAGACTTCCAATGTAATATCAATTGTAATTTAAAGGACTTTCCTAGAATCCAAGATTCTATAAACCACTTCTACCATAGTCCTAATTTTCAAAGTTTGTATGGTGTATTATTAGGCTCCTTTGGATTTCATGACTCGGACAAATACAGCTCCAAATCATGCCACAAACTTATTGGGCTCAATACAATGAAGTGTAATCCATAGGATGGTTAAGAAAGGGCCCCTATGTAGAAAAGAAAAACAAAATGTCATGCACAACTTCGGACATACGAACAGGGCATGTCAAAAACATTCTGATGATAATCCAATATAAGTCCCACATTGAACTTGAGGAGGAGCATGATAATACAATGGTACTTACTCTACTAACACTAATGCCACTAGGATCCTACTAACGATGAATTCTTAATAATTTACACCTTACATTTTTGTTTTCCTTCATCTTTCTCTGAAATTTCACAAGTACTCAACTCCGATCAATCCACCCAATGTCTCATGCCATGTAGTGCTAGTCATAGTGGAATCCCACACTGGAAGCAATACATCACTAGATGAAATAGCAATACTATGACTAGCACTACATACCATGTAGTGCTAGTCATAGTGGAGTCCCACACTACAAGCAACACATCACCAGATGAAATATCAATACTACCAGCAACAATTACAACAAATGATCCACTGCATAACAATGTAGCTAAGGAATGTTCAAACAAGTGCACAAAAGGAAATTTTTTGACAAATGATCTTCATCAACAGCCCTCCAATAATGATCACCTTTACACGATCCATGGGTCTAGATCAAAAATCAAAAGGGTGGCATGTTAATCCATTTGGTTAATAGTACATCCTTTGTGTAGAAATACTCGTAATATCTCATGATTTGTAGGAAAAGACATGCTATATCAATAGATTCAAAATAGCAAATGCAAAGCTCAAATCCTAATGCTTCTAGTAGTTCTAAATCTCCTCAAATTGATGCCCATGTTTAGCCTGATTTTGTAGCCACTTGATGATCATGCTATTCAATAAGTAGTTACAGAGGAGAGGGCTATCATTAGACAATAGAAAAGAGTACCAAGGTGGATCTTGTATGCCCTCAAGTATGATACAGCAAAATGAACCCTTTGGCTACTTTCCTGCTCAAGCGGTGCATAGATATATATGCGTGGCAATTTGTTGAATGTTGCTTTCATTGCCAACAACTTGCAATGAAGAACCTATATGCCATAATGATGCATTTGATAGCAAGAGATGGATGGATGCTATGAGAGATGAACTTGATTCCATTCACCAAAATGGTAGATGGAAGTTGTGTGACTTGCCTCCTAACAAGCATGCCATATGCACTAAGTGGGTTTATAAGTTGAAGCAAAAAGCTTATGGCATGCAGATTGCTACAAAGCCTACCTTATTGTTGTGAAAGGCTATGCTGAGAAAGATGGCATTGACTTTCATGCATCACAACCATTCAAAGTGTCACAACCATTGTATTACACAGGCATTGGGAGGTTCACCAACTTGACATTCAGGGAGTTTTCATGATTGCGGAAGTCTATGTCAGACAACCTCATGGTTTTGAGGTTGAAGGTTTTGAAAATAAGGTATGAGGCTGAAAAAGGCCCTTTATTGATTGAAGAAGGCATCCCAGGCATGGTATGCCAAACTACATTCACATTCATTATGCTTGGATTCCAAAACAGCCCCAGAGAGGCCACTCTTAATGTTTGGAAGAGTGGCTTAGATTATTTGATTTTAATTCTTTATGTGATGACATGCTTATTATTGGGCTAGTTACACAGCAAATTGCTGCTTTCAAAACTAATTTGTAGAAATCATTTGCCATACTAGATATGGGTCAATTGCATTACTATCTTGGTATCTAGTTTGCTAGTTTTGCAGGGGGCATAATGATGAGGTAGTGCAAGTATATCACATAGCTCTTACACAACTTCCAATTAGAGTATTGTAAGCCAATTTCTACACCTTTGGAAACTAGTTTTCATTTCTCCTCCAAGGATGGGAGTGCCCAATTGGGTGCTACTCTTTACTAAAAGGTTATGGGATGCCTTGTCTATTTATGTCACATCAGGCTTGATCTATAGTATGTAGTGTCTCAATTAAGTAGGTTCATGCACAAGACCACCAGTACCCTACATTGGTAGGCAATGAAACATGTCTTTTAATATTTAAAGGGCATGCAAAATTTGGGACTACTATATAATGATGTCTTTACTAGTTATGCATGCATTTATGGACAATGATTGGGCTAGATTTTAGGACATGAGCATGTCACACAATGGCATCTGTTTCATGGTTGGCTCTTCATACATTTCTTGGTCTAGCATAAAGCAACCCACAATTGTTACTTCTAGTGTGAAGCTGAGTATAGGGAACCCTTCATAGCCACTATAGAGTGTATTTGGCTCTATAATTTACTTGTAGGTCTTGCGGTTAGCTGGGCATCTTATACCATGATCTAATTGACAACCAAACTGCCTCACCATTGTGCATAATCCTATCTTTCCTATGCATACCAAGCACATTGAGGTACACTTTCACTCTGTTTGAGAGAAATTGTCAGTTGGGCACATACCTCTATAGTACATTCCCATAGAGAATAACTAAGCAGTCCTTTTCATCATAGGCTTTGTTCTGACACAAGTTTGAAGCCTTTCAACATGGTTTACACTTGGTACCATTTGTCATGTGATTTTTCTATTTTTAAACTTTCATGGACCACTATATCCATTACATATGGACATGCGCAACCATGGTTCATTTTGCAGGTATACCTAAGATGTATCTAGGATACTTCAACCATACCTTGGAGGGGGTTTTGTTGCCACTTAGGGTTGGTATGGCTTTGTAGGCCAATTAGAACTCCTAGTCCACTTGAGATATTGAATACATTTAGGTAGGAAAATTGGTCCACCTTCTTTGCATTCCTTATTCATCTACTAGATCCAATGTGCATATTCAAGAATGATGACAAGAGCATTTAGAAGCCTCTCACTAGCAACAAAGAGAGTTAAGCACAAAGAAATGACTTGTGAGTGAAGGACATAAAGAAGAACCAACATGTACCAAACAACAATGCTACAAAAGGCACCATGGCTATTATAAGGTTGAGAAAAAATACATAAAGAGTATAATTGCTAGCATGAAAACCCTAACAGGACACATTCTTTGAAGGATGCTTTTCCTATGGAAGGAGAACTCAATTGGTTAAAATTGCACAAGATGTCGTGTGTAAAATATATCTTTCAATGTATGTTGAAGCTATAAAAGCTCAAACTTCTTTGAATATTGCTTAAGCTAAAAATCTCAAACTTTATATTAACGCATGATTCTAAGAGTTGAATTCTCCACACAACAAATTATAGTTGTCTTCAAGTTTCACATATCATCCACATGTATAGTCTTAAAATTTAAGAAGCTCAAAACTAAAAAGGTTGCAAAACCACTCACACCCTGCTTTAATGCAAAGGAGGAAGAGTAGTTACCTTAATTCTAAAGAAAGAAAACCCTTAATACTCATTAAGAACTAACACACAATTAAACACTAATCTACATTTTAAGATGCTTAGCTTGACTAGAAACAAAAGAATTAGGACCATGGGCCTTGATTAGCAAATTTTCAGCCTACTTTCCATAAACCCTTAGCAAGGGAAATAAGACTTAGAAAAATGGTTCTTAATGGTTTACTTAGCAACATTGAGTCATAAAAAACGCTAACAAAATCATGCAAACGACAAGTCAAGTCAATTTTTGGAAAAAAGCCCAAAAAATGTGCATTTTGTCAAAATTAGAGGGACAAAATATACACTTCATGTCAAACATTTTAAAAAACTAGTACTTTTATGAAAAAAGAATGCATAAAACGTTACTTACATTTTACTCCAAAACCCAAAAATGTCTAGTATTAGCAATTGAAAAAAGTCTTGTCTTCTTTAATTTGAAAAACACGACAAATTACAAAGAAGAAGAAAGTCCTTCATTCAACTAAGAGAGTCGTTAGAGCTTTTTTTAATACCAATTGTTTTTTGTGTAGTGCCCATATATTTTTAACTCAAATCCATACACAGGGATTTCTACATCCTAATCAAGCATGTCCATACATCGATAAATCCCTTTTTTTTTCTCTTTTATTGCGTTGTTTAAGAACCTCTAGATGATATGTTCCCTGAAGTCCATTGGTTGAAATAATTTTTTATGAATTGACTTCCACATAAGTAACAACATTGCCCTCATGGAGTACATATTTGTAGAATACTTGATGTACATAGCATGCTATCCACAAATTGATAATTTGTAAAATGATGTTACTTTAAGATCTAATACAATTTGATGAAACACTTTTAGTGCATTGTCTAACAAAACAACTTTTCTTTTTTATACACAGTTGATCACATGGTTGAATTTTAATATATTTTGACATTAAGATGGATAGGTATATATCGAGTCCATGACCATAGAAGAGGTTTATTCAAAGCAAGATAGAAGCCCAACGACTCAAATGGTCAAATTGTAAATGGTCTTGATTAGTATAATTTATCATTTAACGTGTTTCAGTCTATTTGTTCGATTCAAAGCTCCAGCCTTTGCAAAAATATAGCTTTTAGTTTAAAAAGACTAGATTTGGAAGCACGAGTATGCTAGCAATTGTCTTTTTGAAAAATTCATGAAGTTTTGGATTTTGGAATCCACTATGTTGACAAGCGTGAACATAATGATTTTTTTGTTTGGAAAAAAGAAGAGTTTTGTCAATAGAACAAAATTTCCATATGAAAAAATATGAATTTTCATTTATGAATGAACAAAAATATCGTTCAAAAAACTTCATCACATAAAACTTTCATCGACGTAAAATTTTCGTCGGCGAAATTTTTTTCCTGTCAATGGAATTTTTTTTTCATTGATGAATTTTGGGATTCTAGAATCCAGTGGGATTCTGGAATCCCAAATTTCATCGACGAGAAAAAAAAATCCATTGACAAGAATTTTTCCTATCGATGAAATTTAGGATTCCAGAATCCCAAAATCCATCAACGGAAAAAATTTTCGTCGACAGATTGAAATTTCCATGACGAATTGAAATTTCCATTGACGGAAAAATATTTCTGACAACAGAAATTTTTTGTCGATGAAATTTTTACGTGATGAAATGTTTTTCCTTCTACTAGAATGACATTTGCATTCACTCATGTTAGAAATTTTCCTTTTTTCGGATGAAAATTTTGTTTCATTGTGATGGAAATTTTTATCCGTCCAACTTTATCACAATAAAGTGGATTCCAGAATCTAGATTTACATCATTTTAAAAAGGAAAACTATTTTCATCTTCATGATTCATATTTAGATCAAAATAAAGTAAACCACTAAATTGTACTACTCATCTAAAATTTGACCGTTTCGATATTTGATTTTCTTTCTACATCTATCAAAATATTTTCCTTCAACAAGCCTCTTCTTTGTCTATGGACGACATATACTTACTTATCTTAACACCACATATATTCTCTAATTCAATGATAAGGATGAACTTCAATAATTGGATGAAGTTTTCATAGAAGAAAAAACATATTTTTGTAATTCTAAGTAAATAATGTATTATATTTTACGTAGACATGCATGAATTATTAGTAGTTTCAAAGAAAATTAGATCGTATCATTGATCTTGTTTTTTTCCAATTTGTCATTTGATGTGAAAAGTAGAAACTTTTTTATCTTTCAATTAGCAATATGTACATTTTTCAAAAGAAGTTTGAAACTATGCTTATTTTGTAAAAGTTATGAAAATAGTTCTCATTAATGTCTCCAAAATATTGTAAAATTTATCAATATTTAAGACTAGTGAAAAATCATAATAGCCTATTGCAAATGACAACTCATGACTTGTTGTCGTTTTTCATGACTCATTGCTAAGCATAATTTATGATATAAAGAGTGAAGAGCATTGCAAGAAACAAGCAAGAGATACATTTCAATCTTTGGCATTAATTCTTAAAGAGAAAAGGTATAGATGTATATTTCTTAAAGTTGTGAATTAGAATGGGAAGTCCAAAACAAGTTAAGAGGCAATTATCTTGCATGAGTCTTTTAGTGGAATTAATAAAGACGTGGAAAATATTGATTATTTAAACTTGAATGTTGAGGTCGTGTGCACTGCGAATGAGGTTGTGAACCAACAAAGACAAAAGAACATTATACAAGATCTTTCATTCCTATGTATAGCCTATATCCTTGGGCATATGCCATTGTAGATGATAAAGAAAAAAAGGGAATTAAATGAACCATATGCATAGCAATGAATCTCAACAAATCATTTAGTTAAATACGTTATAGGGAGGTATGCAGACATGATGGGAGCATGATGGTAGATACTAAAAGGCATAAATTTTGATGTTCCATTGATCATTTGGCATGTAGTGTGCAAAAAACATGTCACAGAGGAATATGAAGATGCATGCAATCACTCCAATAACGTGCAATTGAATGAAAAAAGTTCAAAGGCAATTATCCTTGCATGTGGCTTTTAATGGGATGCCTAAAGAGTGGACATTAATGATTTGGACTTCAATGTTGAGATCGTGTGCACTGAGAATGAGGTTGCAAACCAACAAAGACAAAAGAATACTATACACGGTCTTTCATTCCTATGCATAGCCTATGACCATGGGCATATGCCATTGTTGATGATAAGGAAAAAGAGAGAATAAAATGATCCATATGCATAGCAATGAATGCCAACAAATCATTTAGCCAAACAAGTTAAAGGGAGGTAGGCAAACATGATGGTAGATATTAAAAGGCATGCATTTTGATGTTCCACTGATCATTTAGCATGTGGCATGTAAAAACATGTCAAGAAGCAATCTGAAGATTCATGCAATCTCTCCAATTACATACAATTAAATGAATACTCTTCTTGCCAAACCTCAAAAATAATTTATAGAAGCAAGATATGTTGCTCAATATCAAGCACTTTTGAAGGATAGGAAGAGAAAGTATGCAAAAGTGTATGATGGTGAGTGCTTCAACTAGAGATTTAATAAAGTTTTAAGTTTTTAGCTAATATGTTGGTAGAGGTTTATTTATTGGATTTAATGTTTTATATCCAAATTGCAAGCATTAGTAGACATGTGAATGCCACCAGGAATATATTGAAAGTCAAAAATTTCATTGGTAGTTTTGCTTATGGACCTCAAAGCATCTTGTGGAACGCTTGAGAAAAACAAAAGCAATTTACTTATTTGTGTTGATAGGGGATCGAATGCATGGACATATTGTAAAGTATATGAGCCTCAAAGCTAGCAATAGTCTAAGAGGCTTGAATGAAATTTTTAACATTTGCAAGAGCTTTTATTTAGCAAGCACCATTGAATTCTGAAGAGACCATGGCTTGTTTAATGCAGCTAAGATGTTTCATCCAAAAACTATATTAGGAGACTAAGGATATATAAAGGTTCTATTTTTTGGATCGCTTGTATGAGAAAATTTTAATTAGAGAAAAATTGCTTAAAAATTGCAACACTTACTATAGCTTTTTAGAATTTCAAATTCTCCATTCGAAAAATAATAGCCCAAGTGTTCACACAAGAGCATGTTCGCACATGGGAGTTGGTGATAAATTGCAAAGACTAAACAACCTCATATTGGCTAGAGTAGCCCATCAAAGCATGCATAAGATTGGCCCTCATCTCATGGTTGCATAGTTTGACACACTTTAGGCTAATGTGGCATTCAAATGTTAGAGCAAATTCCTACGATGATGAAAACCATGACTTTGAATTGCAAAAATGAGATGTTCCCACCTTGTTCTCCATGAATTGGTTGTATTTTAGGACTCCAAGGGAGCTCCGCAATGCGAAATGGGTCAAAGTTAGCCGTGATTATAGGGAAGCTTGGAAGTAGGGCATCTCCAGTGTATCTCAATTCTCCATCCTCCTCTGTACACATCTCTATTGCTTAGCTTGTATGTCAAGAAGGCTACTTTCTTAGACAAGTAAGAACATAGTGCCACTCACCAAGCCTTTTTTCAAGGCTATTTAGTAGTGGAGGTTCATACTTACATGGGAATGAGCTCTTAATCATGAGGGCAATGGTCGCGAGGCTCAAAACATGGCCGAATAAGGTGGATGGTTTGACCTAGTTTGAGGCTAGAATCCATTCCCATGCAGTTATATTTTCAATGCTATATTTTAGTAGGATGTATTTTGTAATATTTCCATGCTTTCTTCCATAGAGCACGCCTACAAAGTAGTACTTAAGAGTACATTCCCACCTTGTCTTTTGCCAAACTCAAGCTGTAGAACATGGGAACAGATAGTCTTACAAAATCCACTTAGAGAGAGCGGGAGTTTTGTAAGAAAATACAAGAAGCTTCTCCATCTAATTGATTGAGAGACAAAGCTATAGAAGTGGATCCCCTATCTTCATGCTTATTTTCTTCACCCTCCCAATGTTAACAGGGCCTCCTTTCTTCAAGCATAAAACTGTGGAGAGGGGCAAATAAGGGAGAGAGTGAAAATATGAAATATCGAGTAAATTGAATGTGCTCTTGAGTCTTAAATGGTGCTACGAGTGAGCATGTCCTAAAAAGAGGTTGATAGAAATCAACCTAGCAAAGGGCCCATCTGACTACCCCACTCCTTCTATGGTCCCATGTGGCTTTACACTACCTGTCGTCTGATCTACCCACACTTGCTTCCACTCCTTCTATGGTCCCATGGAGCTTTGCACTACTTGTCAAAGTCACTAGCACTGAGAGGATTGATCTTGACCATTGGATTAACCTCCTATATATCCAAGAGATAGATGATGTCTCGCCATAAACTCTCATAGACTTAAAGTGTCCAAAACTCTAGCAATCGCCCATCACATCATGGTGAACTTTCATAAAAATTACCTCCTCGCTAGGCCATCAACTTTGAGGGGAGATAAAGGCCCCTTTGCCTTAGATAGAAATTGACTTGTGACTTCACGGCGGCTTCCCCATGGCCTCCTTGTGGCCTCTACCTACTCGGTGAAACCCTCCCTACCTTACAATTGTTGTTATTGCCGTAATTTTTATTATTTCGCCCTCTTGCTAGGCCACTTCGAGTCAATTTTATCTTGCCCATGGTCTCTACCTACTCCTCATGGCCACCACACGGCCTCTCTACCTACTCCCTCAAGCTCTCCCTACACCAAGAGGTGCTTCAATCGTATGTAGCCGCCCATGCTTTCCGGCTAGGCCCGTCTCTCTCACCATCGCCACCTTTCTTTCTGCCTCCCCAATGCCCATTTCGTGATCTTCCGTATCGCGAGCATTTCATGTATTAAGGCTCCCTTCACTCAGTCCCAATGACCACAATCGTTTGCTTTCCTACCGCCAGTCCAATGCTGAGCTGCAGGCGCTACCTGTAATACAATTTCGTAGATCTCTCTTTTTCCATAGCGCTGTCACAAGGCCCGTATATAATAACCGAAGTCCGTAGTCACGATGACATAACTACCAAGCAGGAGAGTGACAACTCTTTCAATAGTTATGCGATTGGCAGGACCTTCGCGACACAGAAGTTCCAACAAAAGCTGCAGCTGGTTATAAACGACGTTGTGTGAGAAAGAGTCAGAGAGAGACAGAGATCATTCTGCACAGCGCGCTGATCGTGGTTTTGAAATCCAACTCTGTTGCGTGTTTGATCTGCTGGAAGACGTTGACCTTAACTAACATTGAATCCGAGGTGTATATTTAAGTCTGAGCTCCTGCTAAGGGGTACTGACGCATGGCTGAATGGAAGCATGGTACTTGTCCCGCCATGGTTATGTCTTTGGTTAAGTAGTGGCCATTGCTCGATTAGCCCACATGTTTTCAACATAGGTACCCCCAAGATGAAATTTGCTGTCAATTAATTTGTCTCCATGGGGGGACGAGCATGAAAATTTGGCAAAGAGAAGTTTGGGCCTATTCCCATTACCACTTAGGGAGCAAGGCCAAAGTGGTTTGCCACCTTGTTTTTTCTTAGCTCCACCTCCTTAGAACTGGAGAATCGAATTCTCCTGTATGAATTTACACTCCATAATTTTTTTGCCCCTACTAAGGTTTATGAGATTTAGGCGAAAAATTGGGTAATTAGGACTCTGCCCTCTATTTTCATCCTTAGTCAAGCTGACTTCCTTAATGGATGCTAACTATAGTTATAGTGTTAAAAGTAATTTTAGTTAGCTCTCAATTGGTTTGTTTTTGGGGATAGTGTTAGTTTAGATTTTATATCTTTTGTCTATTAAATTTTTCATAGCCACCTCTTCCTCCCTTCTCTTCATCTTCTCTCTAGGTGCAAAGATGATTTTTTTATGTTAGTTTTGTCAACAAGAAAAAAATTTGCAAGGCTTGTGAAAGTTTGTATGCTCCTACAAAAATAATTTAATCTCTACATTCACCAATATTTGAAAGTAAACTATGAAAAGAGCTAAGTTTAGCCTTTAAGATTCTAAAATTATATATAAATTCTATGAAAATTTGCTACATTAGACATGAAGTAGTTGTATAAAACCAAGATGATCTAAATGGGATACATCTAGTTGGAAAGATTGTTATCGAGGTAATATATAGAAATTGCTATAAATATATATAGTACTATGATATATTAATGGGTGAAAATGGGGTAATCAGGCCAAGAAGTGTGAGCCACATGACTTCTGTAAACTTCCTCACAATGAGAACCACTTGGATAGCTAGCCACAACCCTTCGAAAAAGTGAACAGGCTGTGATGCGTGAGGTGTCTACAAAGCTGTGTCTCAGATTGAGCATTCAACAAGTAGCAGATTGTACTTCGACTCCATTCCGACCATACAAGTTTGCAACAACTTGATAAAATCCCTCATCGACAAACACTTGTTAACTCTTTGGCAAGAAAAGTACAATACACAGTTTGACAAGTGACATTGCTCTCAAAGTCTTTAGTCACCACATCAACCAGAGAAGCCAATAAGTAGTCATAGGATTACCAACGAATAGTCATATGACTGCGCAACAACACTATCAAATATTCAAGGCGACAAGCCCCAGCAAAGTGCAAGCAGATTCCTCATCGAATTGCACTACAAGCAACTCGACAGTAGTAACCAATGACCACAATTCTCTATTTCTTTCTTACATGGCGAGTATCTTGGTCCATGTCGGATAAATTTTAAGAGAAAATGTCACGTCGCCGAACTGGCTATGCTTATTTTACAAGAAATCGTGCTAGACTGGAAGCGAGCACACAAACAGATGATTAAGATGACATTTTCCACGATCCATATTACACATCGAGTGGAACAAGCTCTTCTGATAATTCTGTGCATGTCACAAAAATAAGTGGGGTTCAAATAGAACTTAGCAAATTGATGGTGCAATCACCTACTGAAGAATTACTCAAAAGGAGTATTGCAACAAATTTTGCAGCACGCCTATTTGTTTAGGCTTGAAGAAAACTTGACTTCAATCCATTACCTCCACCTCCAAAAAAGAAATCACAAGCTCAATCTCAAAGACAACAACGCCAGCCAAGAATGCATAATCCTTTGATAAAGTCAGCCAAATTCACCGACGCAAGAAAGGGAAGATCTAGACAGTCTTGTCGGACAATTTGAAATAAGGTGGGCTACAAGTGGATTTAGACAACTTCCGGACCTCAACACGAAAGAGCAATTCGTAGAAACTTTTAATGCTAAGGCAATGATTTGGCTTATGCAATATTTTGCATCTTATGATGATTTTAAAACTGCATTTTTAAGCCATTTTAATAAAGAAAAAACTCTAGAAGACATACTCAAGAAGCTTCGGAATATGAAGCAAAAACATCTCTTAGTTGAAGACTATGTCCAAATGTTCAGAAATCTAAATAGAAGGCTTTTCTACATGCACAAATTCATGCAGGTTTTAACATGTATGATTCTCTAAATGTGCATAAGATACAAGAAAATTTTAAGAATTACAAATGTAACATGCAATGCATGTCACGTGATATTGAATGCATGCATGCAACAAAATACATGATGCATCATGCAATTAATTGCAATGCAAGCATGCAATATGATACATATTGCATGCATGCTTTATTTTTATAGTTGAATCACATGCATGCAATATGTATCATCTTGAATTAAAAAGAAAAAATGACATGTTATCTACAAATAATGAATTGACCAAAAAACACCTCCTTATTTGAGGGAGCCTAGGCACCTACATGCAAAGAGTGGTCCCATCTAGCACCCGTGCCTTGTAAGCATAGGGGTCAACAACTAGCATGGGGTTTAAGATAGGAGAAGAAAATTACCTCTTAAATTCAAAGTGGTAAAATGGTACCACTGGCATCTTTATATTGTCACAATTATACTTTTATTATTGATAAAAAGGGCAAAGGCTATTACCCTCGGTTAAAGGCCTACTATTGCCAAAAGATGATCATTTATTGATGGTAATAGTCATGAAACTGACGATATAATGCCTAGTACTACCAGGAAAAACCATGCCTAAATACACTTCCAACATTATGTCTTTTGCTGGTGGCAGTACTAGTAATGCTACCGACAGTGGTAACATTTATTTTTTCAATGGTATTTTGAGGAAGTACTGGCAAATAATGGGGCAAAGTACCAATGATAAATAGTCAATTTCCTTGTTTTTTAAGCCGACAAGGTTTTGTCATCATGAACCATTCCTGATGATTTGTCATATGAGATGATGCACTGATGTCGTTATACCAAGGATCCTGTTCCACTTGGTTGACTTGATAGCTGAAGTCCTCTTTGGGATTGAAATCAGTGTCTAGGTACACTGTCTAGGTACACTGTATCAGTCTGATGCAATTCCTCGCTTGCAAGAAACATATTTCCATGTTCATTTGCAAAATGACTGCGACTAGAATGTCCACCACGATGATTTCCTCTCCCTCGGGAATTCCCTCGATTACTGCTGGATTGATCACCTTGGTTGTACTGCTTCTTGCGGCAATCTCTTTCATAGTGTCCAAACTTGTGATAGTAGTTGCATTGAATGTTTGACACATTGGTGGATGCATTCCCCCGTCGTCGGAATCTTCCTCGATTGGAATGATTTCCTCTTTGATGATTCTGATGTTGGTGAGGATGATGTTGATGCTGACTTTGATTTTGTTGCTGATGATGACCACTTTTCTGATTTGATCTACCTCTAGCTCTACCTTTGCCTCTCCTTCTCTCTGAAGCTGTGAATGCCTGATCATTAGAATGACCTTTACATGCTTGAATGGCCTGATTCTTGAGTCCTTCACCAAGTAGGACTACTGACCGAAGTTCTTCCAGTGTTGGAATTTGTCGTTGGATGGCAATACTCTAGACTAGATTCTCGTATCCCTCTCCTAGTCCATTCAAGATTACTTGAACCATTTTTGCGGGGTTCATAGTCTCTCCTGCTGCTACAAGTTGATTGTTGTAGTCTTTTATGCGAAGTACATAAGCATGACCAGTTTCACTGCTGTTGCGGAAACTCAGGTTGATCTGGTTTCTTAGTGTGAGAATCCTGGATGTGTTCTTGGACTCGTAGAGAGCTGCAAGCATATCCCATGCTTCTTTTGATGTCTTAACTGTGTTGAGCTGTCCTAGCCTGACATCTTGCACATTCTGCTTGATCAGGTGATAGGCATACTTGTCTTTCTTATCCCATTTTGCTTGAGCTTGGGCAATGGCAGGATCTGCTACTAGTGCGGAAACTGTTTGTGTAGATGTAGATCCTGTTGTAGTACTCAAAAGTGTCATGAAAATCTATGTATGAATCACTGCAAATACACTGACTATGCCAAGTGAAATCTCTGTACTGTCGGTGAAGATAGAACTGTAATATATAAAATCTGATATGTATTACAAGGCTTGTGGCAATGATGTCGGGAATAGCCAAGAGGCTTTACAAGGTTGAAATGATGTGCACGATGCCGTGAGATAGCCGAATAGGCTTTACAATGGTGGCATGTGTGTGTGAAATCAAATGCTATCTTCCCACTGAAACAATCTGCAATGCCTCTGAACTCTGAAGTTTGCCCACTGAACTGATGAACGTAAGGTTTTAGGTAATGTAATGATGTGAAACCGTATGTGAGTGTATGGACTAACTCCCAATAGGTACCAGTCGGGAATTTTGGGCATGGCTTAGATTGGCAACTTGGGGAGATTCAAAGCATCCCCTCTATGGCGATCTAGTCTACTCTGATCTAGATCTATACCAACCATCCATTGATGAAAGAACAGCAAATAATTCCTTTTCTTTTATTCTTTTTAAGTGCTGGGTCAGATGCGTCGATGTAGAGGCAAATGTGTGTGTAGGAAGTGGTTTTGTTGGCAAGGCTCAAATGTGAGTGTAACTTGCACCAAAATGTGCGTGTGATGTGACGAGCATGTAGAGCACAAAAAGCCGAGCGACTTTCCTTTTTGGAGTGCCCTCAAATTCTTCCTGGATCAAGAGATACGACTTGATCTAAGTGGAGGGGCAATTTCTCTATCAAAGAAGAAGTTCTCTCAATGGAAGTGAAAGAACACTCAATCTCTCTCGATCTCTCAATCTCTCTCACAATGATCTCGATGCCTCAGTGGAAGGCAAGGGATCTCTGATACCATGACAAAATATGAAGAGGGGAGAGCAGAAGAGTGGAGATGAGGAGAGAGGGCACAGCTAGATAGCACACCACAAATGACTAACTGTACACTAGATTTAGTTGAAAAAATAGAATATATACAAACCCTTTTAGGGTTAGGGTTAGGGGATCTAACCCTTTCCTTTATAGCACTCTATAAGGTTAGTGCTATGCACATATGATCACGTGATGGTGCTATGCACACATGATCACCTGATGTTGAGTGTGAACTCTCAACACTTTCAAAACAAGGACTTGAAGGAAGGTGATCTCGCACTATTATATGGCATAAGAAGCACCAAGTTTAAACTGAAATATCAAGGAATGGATCAGTATCAGGTTGCTGAAATGACACCCCAAGGGTCATGCAGAATTGCAACCCTTGATGGTATTGAAATGGATGGTTACATCAATGGTAGCAAGCTTAAGCACTACTATGGCCCATTAATGCTTCAAAAGTTACAAGCCATCCATTGAGAAAAATAATTCAAAAAAAAAGTCACTCAAATGAAGCAACAAGTGATAGAAGAAGCTAGGTTGCATCACGCCAAAGTGAAAAATTTAGGGCTCATAACTATTTGCAATGCGCTTGTGGAAGGGTTAAACCCCATGAAAGATCTTACCATTGCCCCAGCAAAGGTGCAAGTGTATTTTTAGTTGTGTAGGGAACCATGTGCTCAATCATTCATTGACTCGGGTGCCAGCCATAACTTGATTTCAAATGAGATATGTACCAGACTTCTGACATTCAAGGTCACTCTTGAACCTATGCCTATCATGGTACGTCCAGTAAATGAGAAAATCTCACCCATTATAGGTTGTATCAAAACCCCTTTATCAATTAATAACCATCATGTGGCTAGTAGATTCTATGTTATGCTAGTAGGTGCTATGGATGAATAGGTTATCCTTGGAAGGACATGGTGTTGGGCAATTAACTACCAAATTGATTGGCAGGAATGCACAACAACTCTAACCAATGATGGTTGCACCTCAGTCATCACAATTGACAATGGGACCTCTAGTCCAGTATTCCCTGTAGTACAAAAGGCCAACAAAAAGCCCATGAGTCTAATGGCCCTAACTGAAGCTTCCTCATCCACTACAATCACCAACCCAAAAGTAACTGCACCTATAGCTACGCATGGAAAAGGATCTATTGTAGCTATATTGATCCCACCACCACCTCATACACTCAAAGGGAAGAACTCCTACTAGCTTCTGAAGGAAAGTATACACCTTTGCTTCCCCACCTCCGTCCTACATCCTTGAAGCTGCAAGCTGCACAACCACGTATAGCTAGTTCTCTAAGACACAAGATGACAAAAGGGCAATAAAAGCACCACTCTAGGTGGATCCCCAAGAAATTGCTGGAGGCTCAAGGATTTTACTAGGGCCATGATCTCATATGGGTGCCGAAGGCTTGCAAGTCTCCTGTTGATGCACCAAGTAGTCCTCAACATTGTTTGTGGCAAGGGACACAGTAGTACCATAAGAACCTGCCTCTAAAAATGAGGACACCACACAAGAACCTACTATTGGAACTTCACAAAAAACTACGGCTAGGATACACCCATAGGAAACTCCCTAGTAATCTCGCATGATTATGCTACAAGAATCAGCTACACGAGTAACTGTGGCAATTACACAAGAACTTATCCCTAAACTTGGGACAACATCACAAGAACTTGCTGTTGTAAAAGGGAAAGGTGAGGCTCCTAGGTTCCAAAGTTCCCCCCAAAAAACTTTGCCTCGACCTTTGCCTTGGTATTGGCAATGAACACGATAGATCCACAAGAACCTGCTCCTAAAAAGGGGGCAGACCCACAAGAACCTGCCGTCATTTCTATGCCACAAACATCATAGGAAAGCACCAATCCTCTTGCAAGAACCACAAGGACTCAATGGATTCCTCAAGTTTATGTTGAGCTTCAAGCAGTCCTATCATCAGTTGAGGAAGATGCTCGACCAAAGCAATTTCATACCAACAAACTTGCAACACCATTTATGCATGCTTCAAGGACGCAACTCTCCATGCTTTTTCAAAGGTGCTTTAAGCAAGTACACATCCTAAGAGAGATGCTAGGTACTCTGAGTCTTAAAGTATCTAGTCCATTGTCCGTGCACTCGGTCTAGATGCGATTAGGGAGTTGACATTGTAGGTGAAAATAGTGTGTGATCGAGTCCACTTCATCCTTAGGTGAAAAAGAGCCTATAACCATTCATTGAAAAGTCCTTTACTCAACATAGGCTTAGTCTAGTCCAACTAGGTGATTAGGGTCCATGCGTCCACTTGCACTTAGCTCATTGAGTCACTGACTCACATGCATGCGTACTGTCAGCCGCCGCCACTGTGCTAATGCTAAAGTTGACCCACTGCATTACCAAGATCCCTATATAAATAACTAGATTCAGAATCTATTTGATGGATCTCACGTGGCATTGTATCAAAACTCTGCCAGAAGTTTTAACAAATTCCCATATCCTCCAAACACTTCCAAAGCAATTCCACTTCCATTTGCTCTTCATCTCCACCACCTCCTGCAAAGATCCCCACAACACGTGAGTCACCACCAGACTAACACACATGGTATTGCATGCCATAAGTTGTAGTTTTGTCCATCTCTTGCATTTGATCATAGTGGAACTTTGTCCATGTTGGTGTTAACTCTTTACTCTTTGAGGAGAATGTATATAAGCTTGCCTATGGAACAATATAGCACATACTTCTATTTCAAAGGAAAAACATGGTGTTCAATCCACTATAAGATCTCACTTGGTAGTGACACAAAGACACTTGTCTTGAACATATGGATGTATTGTTTTTCTCTGTCCCCCCCCAAGGCCAAGGGTATCAAACCTTCCTTCATTACTTGCCCCATCTTATACAAATGCGATGTGCCCTCCTAAAGGTTGATGCTTACACTAAACTAACTTACACAATAAAGCCTTGGCCTTATGGATGTATTGGTTTCTCCTCCCCCCCAAAAAACTATGCTTTGCCTTTAACCACAAGAGTTATCTGACTTCCTCAAGGATTGATCTCCCATGCATGTAAAAGTCCCAAAGAATTTTTAGTACAATGAAATTTGAGATAAGAAACTATGTTTCCTTTAATCACAAATGCATTCAATAACCTAGTCGAGATGGAGGCCCCATTAGCCTCCTCATCTACCTCATGCCCTACTATTGGGGAGAGCATAGAGGGAAATAGCCAAGGCAATAATGATTGTAGATTATGAAAAGAAAAACTTTATTTTTGGAAGTGCCTTAAGGCACTTATTATGCCTTGTTAAAAAGCTTAGATCACTTAGCCTCAAATTAGCCATCTTATCCATCACAAGCATCATGATGGTAACATACTTTATGGATGTGTTGGTGATAGAGGATAGGCGTGAATATGATGCAAGCATTGGCTAAGGCTAGTATATAGACATAAGATGGGGTAGCTAAAAATGGCATGCAACTATGTTTGACCTCTCACAAGATCAAGTATGATAACTTTGCACCATCACCCACATTGAGTCATGTGAAATACACCCTTCATTGTAACACCTACATTATAGGTATGTCATTTACTGGGAAATACACCTTCATTATAGGCATGGCATTGTGAAGTGCATCCTTCATTGTGATACACGCATTGTAGGCATGTCAACTGATGTCGACTATGAATGATTGTTAGTAGAGAGGCCACATCAAAGCCCCCAATATGAGACATGCATAAAGAAACATGGAATTAAGTCTCGAAGGGAGGTTGAGGAAGGAAGCAAGGCTTAGGAGTGTGCAAAGGAATGGATGGAGGGAGTGACGACAATGCACAATCCAATGGGAAGAGACCATTTGAGTGAGGTGTTGAGGTTGTAGGAGAGCTATAGAGAGGAAAATGAGTGGCTATTCAAGAGGCAAGATGAAAAAGGATACATTGCTATGGACACCAATTTATATGTGATATGGCGTGCATGTGCCCTTGATTGGATAACACACCTAGCAGCGTGTTTTTTTACGGATGTGCATGACACTAAGGAAAAAATGGTATTTAATGCTCGATCGACCATGCAAAGCATATCCGATGGGCACAATACTTTTCCTACACCTTAACCTAGGTGGTATTGAAATGTTCTCAAAGAGGCACACCCATCCGATAAGTACTTGGTCAGATAACATACCTAAGGGTATGTTTTTTTGCAGATGTGCATATCACTACGGGAAAAACGTTGTGTAATGCGTAATCGACCATGCAAAGCATATCCGATGGTGACACTACTTTGCACGCATCTCAACCTTGGTGAAACGGACTTGCATGCAAATTGGAGCCCCCATCCGATAAGTTTTTGTTTGATTAACACAGTAAGGACCGTGTTTTTTCATGGTTGTGCATGACACTAAGGCAAAAATGGTGTTTTATGCTTGATCGACAATGCAAAGCATATCCAATGGGCACAATACTTTGCACACACCTTCAACTAGGTGGAATTGACTTACATGCAAAGTGGCACGCCCATCCCATAAGTGCTTGATCGGATAGCATACCTAGCAGCATGTTTTTTAATGGATGTGCATGACATGAGCAAAAATAGTATTTAATGCTCGATCGACCATGCAAACGATATCCGATGGGCACAACACTTTTCGTACACCTCAACCTAGGTGGTATTGAAATGTTCTCAAAAAGGCACACCCATCCGATAAGTAATTGGTCAGATAACACACCTAAGGGCGTGTTTTTTTGCGGATGTGCATATCACTAGGGAAAAAATGGTGTATAATGCGTGATCGACCATGCAAAGCATATCCGATGGTGACAATACTTTCCATGCACCTCAACATAGTTGAAACGGACTTGCATGCAAATTGGAGCCCCCATCCGATAAGTACTTATTTGAATAACACAACTACGGCCGTGTTTTTATATGGTTGTGCATGACACTAAGGCAAAAACAGCGTTTTATGCTTGATCAACAATGCAAAGCATATCCGACGGGCACAATACTTTTCACACACATTCAACTAGGTAAAATTGACTTACATGCAAAGTGGCACTCCCATCCCATAAGTGCTTGATTGGATAACATACCTAGCAGCGTGTTTTTTTACGAATGTGCATGACACTAGTGCAAAAATAGTATTTAATGCTCGATCGACCATGCAAAGGATATCCGATGGGCACAACACTTTTTGTACACCTCAACCTAGGTGGTATTGAAATTTTTTCAAAGAGGCACACCCATCCGATAAGTACTTGGTCAGATAACACACCTAAGGGTATGTTTTTTGGCGGATGTGCATACCACTAGGGAAAAAACGGTGTATAATGTGTGATCGACCATGCAAATCATATCCGATGGTGACAATACTTTGCACACACCTCAACGTCGTTGAAACAGACTTGCGTGCAAAGTGGAGCCCCCATCCGATAAGTACTTGTTTGAATAACACACCTAGGATCGTGTTTTTTCATGGTTGTGCATGACACTAAGGCAAAAACGGTGTTTTATGCTTGATCCACAATGCAAAGCATATCCGATGGGCACAATACTTTGCACACACCTTCAACTAGGTGGAATTGATTTACATGCAAAGTGGCACACCCATCCCATAAGTGCTTGATCGGATAACATACCTAGCAGCATGTTTTTTTTACGGATGTGCATGACAATAGAGCAAAAATAGTATTTAATGCTCGATCGACCATGCAAAGGATATCCGATGGGCACAATACTTTTCCTACACTGAAACCTAGGTGGTATTGAAATTTTCTCAAAGAGGCACACCCTTCTGATAAGTACTTGCTCAGATAACACACCTAAGGGCGTGTTTTTTTGCGGATGTACATACCACTAGGCAAAAAACGGTGTATAATGCATGATCGACCATGCAAATCATATTTGATGGTGACAATACTTTGCACACACCTCAACATATTTGAAACGGACTTGCATGCAAAGTGGAGCCCCCATCCGATAAGTACTTGTTTGAATAATGCACCTAGGACCGTGTTTTTTCATGGTTGTGCATGACACAAACGCAAAAACGGTGTTTTATGCTTGATCGACAATGCAAAGCATATCCGATGGGCACGATACTTTTCACAAACCTTCAACTAGGTGGAATTGACTTACATGCAAAGTGGCATTCCCATCGCATAAGTACTTGATCGGATAACACACCTAGCAGCGTGTTTTTTTACGGATATGCATGTCACTAAGGCAAAAATGGTATTTAATGCTCGATCGACCATGCAAAGCATATACGATGGGCACAATACTTTTCCTACACCTTAACCTAGGTGGTATTGAAATGTTCTCAAAGAGGCACACCCATCCGATAAGTACTTCGTCAGATAACATACCTAAGGGCATGTTTTTTTGCAGAAGTGCATATCACTACGGGAAAAACGTTGTATAATGCGTAATCGACCATGCAGAGCATATCTGATGGTGACAGTACTTTGCATGCATCTCAACCTAGTTGAAACGGACTTGCGTGCAAACTAGAGCCCCCATCCGATAAGTACTTGTTTGATTAACACACCTAGGACCGTGTTTTTTCATGGTTGTGCATGACACTAAGGCAAAAATGGTGTTTTATGCTTGATCGACAATGCAAAGCATATCCGATGGACACAATACTTTGCACACACCTTCAACTAGGTGGAATTAACTTACATGCAAAGTGGCACTCCCATCCCATAAGTGCTTGATTGGATAACATACCTAGCAAGCTCGTGTTTTTTTACGGATGTGCATGACACTAGAGCAGAAATAGTATTTAATGCTCGATTGATCATGCAAAGGATATCCGATGGGCACAACACTTTTCGTATGCCTCAACCTAGGTGTTATTGAAATGTTCTTAAAGAGGCACACCCATCCGATAAGTACTTGGTCAGATAACACACCTAAGGGCATGTTTTTTTGTTGATGTCCATATCACTAGAGAAAAAATTGTATATAAGGAGTGATCGACCATGCAATATCCGATGGTGACAATACTTTGCATGCACCTCAATGTAGTCTAAATAGACTTGCGTGCAAAGTGGAGCCCCCATCCGATAAGTACTTGTTTGAATAACATACCTAGCAGCATGTTTTTTTTACGGATGTATAATGCATGATCGACCATGCAAATCATATTTGATGGTGACAATACTTTGCACACACCTCAGCATATTTGAAACGTACTTGCATGCAAAGTGGAGCCCCCATCCGATAAGTACTTGTTTGAATAATGCACCTAGGACCGTGTTTTTTCATGGTTGTACATGACACAAACGCAAAAACGGTGTTTTATGCTTGATCGACAATGCAAAGCATATTCGATGGGCACGATACTTTTCACAAACCTTCAACTAGGTGGAATTGACTTACATGCAAAGTGGCATTCCCATCGCATAAGTACTTGATCGGATAACACACCTAGCAGCGTGTTTTTTTACAGATGTGCATGACACTAAGGCAAAAATGGTATTTAATGCTCGATCAACCATGCAAAGCATATCCGATGGGCACAATACTTTTCCTACACCTTAACCTAGGTGGTATTGAAATGTTCTCAAAGAGGCACACCCATCCGATAAGTACTTCGTCAGATAACATACCTAAGGGCATGTTTTTTTGCGGATGTGCATATCACTACGGGAAAAACGTTATATAATGCGTAATTGACCATGCAGAGCATATCTGATGGTGACAATACTTTGCACGCATCTCAACCTAGTTGAAACGGACTTGCGTGCAAACTGGAGCCCCCATCCAATAAGTACTTGTTTGATTAACACACCTAGGACCGTGTTTTTTCATGGTTGTGCATGACACTAAGGCAAAAATGGTGTTTTATGCTTGATCGACAATGCAAAGCATATCCGATGGGCACAATACTTTGCACACACCTTCAACTAGGTGGAATTGACTTACATGCAAAGTGGCACTCCCATCCCATAAGTGCTTGATCGGATAACATACCTAGCAGCGTGTTTTTTTACGGATGTGCATGACACTAGAGCAGAAATAGTATTTTTAATGCTCGATCGATCATGCAAAGGATATCCGATGGGCACAACACTTTTCGTATGCCTCAACCTAGGTGTTATTGAAATGTTCTTAAAGAGTCACACCCATCCGATAAGTACTTGGCCAGATAACACACCTAAGGGCGTGTTTTTTTGTTGATGTGCATATCACTAGAGAAAAAATTGTATATAAGGAGTGATCGACCATGCAAAGCATATCCGATGGTGACAATACTTTGCACGCACCTCAATGTAGTCTAAATATACTTGCGTGCAAAGTGGAGCCCCCATCCGATAAGTACTTGTTTGAATAACACACCTAGGACCATGTTTTTTCATGGTTGTGCATGACACTAAGGCAAAAACGGTGTTTTATGCTTGATCGACAATGCAAAGCATATTTGATGGGCACAACACTTTGCACACACCTTCAACTTGGTGTAATTGACTTACATGCAAAGTGGCACGCCCATCCCATAAGTGCTTGATCGGATAACATACCTACCCATAAGTGCTTGATCGGATAACATACCTAGCAGCGTGTTTTTTTACGGATGTGCATGACACTAGAGCAAAAATAGTATTTAATGCTCGATCGACCATGCAAAGGATATCCGATGGGTACAACACTTTTCATAGTTGAGACGGACTTGCATGCAAAGTGGAGCCCCCATCAGATAAGTACTTGTTTGATTGACACACCTAGGACCGTGTTTTTTCATGGTTGTGCATGACACTAAGGCAAAAACATTGTTTTATGCTTAATCGACAATGCAAAGCATATTTGATGGGCACAATACTTTGCACACACCTTGAACTAGGTGGAATTGATTTATATGCAAAGTGGCACTCCTATCCCATAAGTGCTTGATCGGATAACATACCTAGCAACGTGTTTTTTTACGGATGTGCATGACACTAGAGCAAAAATAGTATTTATTGCTCGATCGATCATGCAAAGGATATCCGATGGGACAACACTTTTTGTACGCCTCAACCTAGGTGGTATTGGAATGTTTTCAAAGAGGCACACCCATCCGATAAGTACTTGGTCAGATAACACACCTAAGGGCGTGTTTTTTTGCAGATGTGCATATCACTCGGGAAAAAATGGTGTATAATGTATCGACCATGCAAAGCATATCCGATGGTGACAATACTTTGCACGCACCTCAACATAGTTGAAACGGACTTGCGTGCAAAGTGGAGCCCCCATCCGATAAGTACTTGTTTGAATAACTCATGTAGGGCTGTGTTTTTATATGGTTGTGCATGACACTAAGGCAAAAACGGTGTTTTATGCTTGATCCACAATGCAAAGCATATCCGATGGGCACAATACTTTACACACACCTTCAACCAGGTGGAATTGACTTACATGAAAAGTGGCATTCCCATTGCATAAGTACTTGATTAGATAACACACCTAGCAGCGTGTTTTTTTAACGGATGTGCATGACACTAGAGCAAAAATAGTATTTAATGCTCGATCGACCATGCAAAGCATATCCGATGGGAACAATACTTTTCCTACGCCTTAACCTAGGTGGTATTGAAATTTTGTCAAAGAGGCACACCCATCCGATAAGTAGTACTTGGTTAGATAACATACCTAAGGGCATGTTTTTTTGCAGATGTGCATATCATATGGGAAGAATGTTTTATAATGCGTAATCGACCATGCAGAGCATATCCGATGGTGACAATACTTTGCACGCATCTCAACCTGGTTGAAACGAACTTGCGTGAAAAGTGGAGCCCTCATCCCATAAGTACTTGTTTGATTAACACACTTAGGACCGTGTTTTTTCATGGTTGTGCATGACACTAAGGCAAAAATGGTGTTTTATGCTTGATCGACAATGCAAAGCATATCCAATGGGCACAATACTTTGCACACACCTTCAACTAGGTGGAATTGACTTACATGCAAAGTGGCACAGCCATCCCATAAGTGCTTGATTGGATAACATACCTAGCAAGCTCGTGTTTTTTTACGGATGTGCATGACACTAGAGCAAAAATAGTATTTAATGCTCGATCGATGATGCAGGTAACTTGGCATGTCCATCTGATGAGTACTTGATCGGATAACTTCTCCCACCAATAAATTAAGTACTAATTAAAAATTATAATAAATGAGTAGATTATTAAAAAGAGACTAATATTTATGTAATTGTTGCTACTGTAGCTTGCTTGCGAAGGACTCTCACAAAGGAGATGGCTATAGATTTTGTTCCAGAGATGGGATGTGATTTTATGTAGCAAAAGAGAAGTAGTTGCATTTGCTACAATCCATGATAGTGATCCCAATTCAGTTTGCCACTTTCGAAGACTTGGCGAAGATAAGGTGGCAGTTACTGTATCAAAGATTCTTAGCGCACATGTTGAGCTAAAGTATAAATGTGGAGATATGGAAACACTTGGAGATGTTATGCCCTACAATACATCCAACAAATCATTTATAGCATGGGACAAAGATGAGACTTATGCAACAGACATTATCAAGAATACAAAGTGCACCACCTTGGATTTTACTATAGGGGACATTTTACAAATGAGATCATTTGCAAATAAGACTGTAGCAGAAGATGAAGTACTGGGATTTGAACAAGTGGAGCAATGGTCATTTGCACAGATGAGGATTCTAAAAGTCACTGATGATGGTATGGTTGATAACATAACATCCTTATGTGATCCCTACTATGAGGTAGGCAAGAATATGAGATGGAGCATGCAATTTTTAAACATGAGAAAGAGGCACGTGGTTTTCAATGATAAAGACAAGGTATACTACAATATCAAAGGAGCTAAAAAGCATGCCCATGTGCCAAGCTCTATCACTTCAAATGTGGATGATTTCAATATACTCAATTATAGAAGTGACATCTTATCTAGAGTGGATGAGTTCATTGGTTCCAAGAAACAAAATGATTTTAGAAGCGAAGCCTTATCTGGGGTGGATGAATTCTTGCACAGTGAGAAGGGCAAAGGTTTCAATAGCGATGTCTTGTCAAGTGTGGATGAGTTCATGCATATTAACAAACCTGGTGTCAATCAAGCTTGTGGATTTGTGAAATCCGTGCAAGGTGTCCCAATGAGTGATGTTCTCTCAGGAGTGGAAGAGTTTCAAGGTTCTCAATACTCTTGTAGAATATTGAATTCATTGAATGGTCCTAAGAGTATGTTAAAAATGAGGATGAGATCAACAGAGGATTATTCAATATTTAACTTTGATTGTGATATGGACAAGGATGCAACGACCAATCATGGATGCTTGGTTACAAACAAATGTGAGGAGAAGAAGTGCATAAATACAGATAACAACATGCACAAGGAACGAAAATGGTCATACATATGCATGAAGAGAAAGTGAATCCATGCAAATCCACAAAAGCAACCAAAGAGGAAGAGAGTAATGAAGGAGGAGAACATGTTAAATGCATTGGGATATCTATGTTGCAAGCGAAGATGTATGCGCTTCATTGATCTTGCAGACATCAGGGAATGTAGAGGACACGTGTGGCAAAGAAGAGGAAGCGAAAGAAATGAATACCTTCTCACAAGTCTCTCTTGCTTTCTTCAGAATGGCCATAAAAGGCTAAGTTCAAGACAAAAGGTAAAACCTCTCGTAAATGGAAAAAGGATTTGCAATAAGGCATATCGCAATATTACTGGATTATCCCATGGTACATATTGGGATTTAGTCACAAGGCAAAGGGCGGCAACAAATTTAGCATTCACGGTAATAGAGGAAGGTCCAAATCAAGAATCTCAATTGTCAGGGCAGCAGCAATTTTGCAAGACTTCATACATGAAAATGCTTTACCTCAACCCCATATATCGACCAAACTCCCTAACGGTGACGCGATCACTGAAATGCACCTTCCAATGGGCTTAACAAAGCTCAAAGCATTTGACTCTATTGCAGAAAAGCAAAGGCAAAGAGGGGATGCCGTAGCTTCTTCTCATACTTTGTATACTCTTTGGAAGAAGAACTTTGGATATGTTAAAATCCCAAGGAGGCAAAAAATGTCAAAGTGCAATGTCTATGATGATTTAAAGCGAGCGATTGAGAGTGCAACATGTCCAAATCAAAGGGAATTATACAAAAAAAACCGAAAATCTCATCATGACCTTATTCGACATTCCAGACAAAAATATGCATTTTGGAAGGAGCAAGCTATTTCGCATCCCGATGACTACATGTGCCTTATTGTAGATGGCATGGATCAGAATACAACAACATTGCCTCGTTTTGTTGCCACTCCACCTAAATTACAAGGAAAGCACTTTCTAAAGACACATCTATGTGGAGTGTTAGTGCATGGAATTAAGTTCTTTGCAGATATATGGATTGATTCCTTGCATCTACATGATAGCAATCAAGTTGTAACATCTATTATGAAGGCAATTCGCAATGTACATGCAGAAAAAGGTCACCTACCACTGACTTTGAGAATGCAAGCTGATAATTGCTGGCGAGAAAATAAGAATGTACTCATGTTTGCATTCTGCTCCATGCCAGTTGCTCATCGAATCTTCAATGAGGTCGAATGTGGATTTTTGTATGTTGGGCATACACATGAGGATTTTAGCACAGTCTCAAGGGAGCTTAAATGCAAGGATGTGGAGACAATAGACAACTTGGTAAGAAGATGTGGCAGGCAAGTTGGTGGTCATAAGGAAAGTACAGTATGTGAGAGGCTCGAAAGAATGTATGATGGAAGAGCTTCATTCTACCTTTCATACAAACGGGTGGTGATGCATTGACAGGTCATACCAATCCACACCACTTTCGTTTTTTTTTTAAAGCTGAAAAACCCGTAATGCAATGGTAACAGTATTCTCATGATACAAAATGGGAACCTGAAGAACCTTACAGTCTCTTAACTTCAATTCCCAGCAAGGAAAGGTATCCAACATGGGCTCCTATACAAGAATTCAATGGGAGGTCTAACTGTGAAATAGAAGGATTAAAAGCATTTATTACATACAAAGAGGAAATGCTCCGGAGATATCCTGATTCGAAGCCTACTTGGAGAGAACACACTACCACTGTAATTAACAAGACACGAAATTTAATAAAGGACCTTGAGAGAATGCGAGGCTCAAAGGATGTCAAAGAAGAATGCAATATGTTTTGGCCAAATCTTCATAACGATTTGCGCCCAGCTCCACTCTTTGAAAATGAATTTGTATCATTACTCCCACGTCCATATTGTGGACCGAAGAAGAGAGAGTTTATGCCACAAGTAGATATAGAGGTCGATTGTTTTGTTGTGGTTCGGCCATCGAATGATGAATATGAGAATGTGAAGTTTTGGGTTGCAAAAGTAGTTGATGTGCAAAGAGATGACCAAGGGAGAGCTACAACATTCACAGTGGTATGGTATGAGCCAAAGGGTAGGAAGGAGAATATGGATAACAACACATTGTATACTAATTGTATAATGAAGGAGTGGGTCCCAAATGATGAAGCGGTCTCTCAAGTTTCGACGAAGACAATCATAGTGTCTTGGCATTCAAGGGCAAAGAAATCAAAGAAGCACATGGGATATGAGGTAGGAAAAATAAAAATACCACAGCAAACTATTTTGCATATACACGAATTTTTAAGGATGCTCGCCATGGAGGAAGTAGAAGGAGACAGCACAAATGAAGAATGTCCATGATTAAAGCTTTGTATTGAAGTCCATTAAAGGATTTTATTTGGGTACTAGGCAAGAAGCCAATCCAAGACAATTATAATCAGAGTCATCACCTCCTATGTCAAATGAGAGTCAAAATATGCACTGGATGTCACCCAAGGGTCAAGGCTTGCCAAGATAATAGGGAGTTAATGCAGATGGCACCTAGCAAGGGACTATCACATTGAGCAATAAGACAATGGGGAGTCAATGCACCCAAGGGGCAAGGCTTGGCAAGATAACTTGTGGGAGTTAATGCAGATGGCACCTGTATTTTGCACTGGATGTCACCAAAGGGTCAAGGCTTGGCAAGACAATAGGGAGTTAATGCAGATGGCTCCTGGCAAGGGACTATCACATTGAGCAATAAGACAATGGGGAGTCAATGCACCCAAGGTGCAAGGCTTGGCAAGACAAGTGGAGTCAAATTATGCAGATGGCAACTGGCAAGGGACTGTCATGATATTGAGCAATAAGACAATGGGGAGTCAAATTATGCAGATGGCACGAATTGAGGCTCTTTAAGAGCAACAATTTAAATTGTAAACATATGTTCAATCTATATCATTTTGGATATAAAGACTCCAGCTGAGAGTAACGTCTATCAATGTAATCATATAATAATAGCTATAATTGCTATTATACCTCTTTGGTTCAATACAAAACTTGGGTCTTATGGCATCATGTCTTTTTTCTATTTATTAAAAGTTTTAAAAATTTCGTGCATATTGCGATTGACAATGTTATTTTCATGAAATATTTAAGTCTCCTTTCATGGATTTATAAATTTATCACATCGAGGAAAAACGTCAAGGAAAAATATTAAAAATAATTAAATTAACAAATAACTTAGATATAGCTAGAATTTCTAATATAGGATTATTTCAAATTCTTGCATGTTGGTGTAAAAGTATAGATTAAAAAAACAATATTTTTATGTGAATATGATAGTGCCACAAAGTGAACTTTTGATTTGGGAAGAATATTTTTAGAAAGTAAAATTTTGATTTGGGAAGGACATTTTCACAAAGTAAAGTTTTCATTTGGGAAGGATTTTTGGGCTTCGTCCAAAAACAACACAAAAAGTCCAAAATTAATGAAATAGGTGTTATATGAAAATCTTACTATATATTAAGGAGGGAGAGAGGCAGAAGATGTTGCCACGTGTCGACAAAGAGCCTCAAAGAGCCACATGTCACGCAAGTGGAGCTTTGAGAGAAAGAAATGCTATGTGTAATAATGAACACCATGTGTCGCACAAGTGAGAGCTTTATATATAGATATATACATACATACACACAGACACACACATACACACACACACACACACATATATGTATGTATGTATCTATGTATTATATATACATACATACATACATATTATATATAATACATACATACGTACATGCATACATATTATATATAATACATACATACGTACATGCATTTTTAGAAAGTGGCTGAAGTCCCTTGCAAGTCTTGGAACTTCTTTCCCAACTACAAGCAATGACAAGGCTTAACCTAGATCCAACTTTAAAATTCCTAAGAAGCATTTAGATATTGAGATTTATAAATAAAATCTTAAATTGTATTCCCTAAAATGAAAGGGAGCCTAAGATCCCAACCTTCAGACCCAACAGAGCAAGTCGCTAGCCCGTCGTGGACGAGTCAAGTTACTCGTTTTTACTACAATTGATGCATATCATCAAGAGCAAACACTCCCTCCAAAATTTTCAATTTGGACTTAACTCTCAAATAATCCAAAGTTGGCCAAACTAATGTTCTTTCAACCCATAAAATACTCCAAGAAGTTTGCTCCCTCTTATGCAAATTTCTACCTCTTCTAATGCAAAGGTTGGCAATAGGCATCATCCCTTCATTATCCCTTGCACTTGACCATTAAAAATTTCTCAATCGAACTTGCATCTTTGCTCAAACATGATCTCCCTTAAAGAAACTTATCTTTTCCGACACTTCCAAGGCCCTTGTTAATGCCACATCCTTAATATTCAAATGGAAAGACACTTGAGAATGGAAATTCAAAAGGCCTAAGAAGTCCATTTGCACTTAAACTAACCAATTTCACTTAATACTATTGAAAAAGCATCTTAAAAGAACTTCATAGCACCAAATAAGCAACGTTTAAGGACTAGGAGCTTGTAAGTAGGGTGGCCGAAAAAATATAATAACTAAAATTTGGCAAAGCACTATTTGTCTCAAATGGCACAATCTAGGTTTCAACCTTTTGATATAACCTCTAGAAAGATTGTTCTCAACAATCATATGGGAAAAGCTTAAAATCCTAATGGGAAAAATCCATACTCATCAAAAGTATAAGTTTTAAAAGAGGTTTCTGAAAAACCATGTTTTTTCCTTTTTGGATCTATTCTTACATGTTAATCATTCAAATTATTCGACAAAATAGAATGTCATGAGAATTTGATTCATTTTGCTTAGTCCTATAAAAACGCCTCCTAGCCTATTAACACAAGGCATGGCAATGGCCACTATTACATGTGACCAAAAATTTCCATCATGTGATCAAATAGTTGGTGATGGAAAACTCCATAAAACTTGTTTATGTGCAACACAATATTATTAGTAGGTGATATTCACAACCCTGGCAAGCTACCAAGTTACATGCAAGGTAAGTAGAAATGGCCAAGACATGAAGCATTAAGTAACTTCAAGTTAAGGCCACAAATCACAAGTTTTCCTTGTTCTACTTCTAATTAAAAAAGGGCATTAGATTAGTGATTATTGCCTGGGAAAGAAGGTGAGCCTAATTAGTGATCATTGTCTTGGGAAACAAAAAGATGACTCTGATTAGAAATGCTGATTCCACCGCTAATATAGGAAGAAAATGTTCCGTTACATTTCATATTAATCTGGTGTACTTTATATATATGACACTGGATAAGTCCCTTGTAGCGAAAACTCAGGCAACGTGAGGAACCATATAATGCCTTGTACTCTGTATATACTAGTGCAAAACCAGTGGCTTGCCACTAACAAATGCCATGGAATGGCAAGGGACTCGCAGTCACAAAAGTCCCTGCATGCTAAGACCTTGCTGAAACGTGACTTGAAACAGAGATTATAACTGGAAGTAACAAGTTTCTCAGATGGAAGAGAGAGAGAGAGAGAGCGGGGGGGGGGGGGCAGGGGCAGAGGGGACGTGAGACACAAGAAGGCATGAGGATGGAAGCTGTAGATATCATAACTGATTTCAATCTAATGGTTTACATTGATCAGATTATAGGACCATGTTCTTTCAATGGTCATAACCACTCGTATGTAAGATCGGGGATACATGGTTTACATTAATCGATTGATACATGGCGCTGGATAACTCCCTAGTACTCTGTATATATAACACTGGATAAGTCCCTTCCTTGTAGAGAAAACTCAGGCAGCCTGAGAAGTCACGTAATCACATTACCAAAAATTTCCAGCTTGGGTACCTAATTTGTATCCCAGAAGCAAGTATTTGACAACCAGCATCTCCTTAAGCTTCTACAAAGGAGACGCTGTGAAGACTGTTAAGCTCTGCCCGGGTATGTCGGAAGGTCTGATTCGAAGCATTTCATTCAACATGAATAGGATACGAAGCATTTCTGCCCTTACCTTGTCTTTTGTATGCTCGGCCCACGATTGCCTATCACTTATCATGACAACATGCTTCGAATCCCTTGTTCGCTGCACACCAAACAGATTGCTGCTCTGAGCTCAATCTTCTTCTGACCCTGCTTCCTCTTCTGACAACTCAAACGCATCGACTTCTGCAAAATAGGTCCTTTGAGCAGCAACGAAGTTTTCAGGAAGCCACTTTTTAGCTTGAAGTTCAGGAAGGGATCTCCTCCTTGAATGACTGCGAGCCCTTTTACGTGTTCCCTGAAAGTCGTTTAACCATGAAATACATGTTCGGAAAGAAGAGCCCTTGCATCAATTTGAAAGATTGAAACATGTCGCGTATTCTCATTACACACAACATGCTACATTTTTCCATCCAAAGGATTCAGAAGAAGCTCACCTGTGAGGTTTGCGCCCCGTCCAAAGATACGAAATCATAGTCGATTTTCGAGGGTCGCATTCTAGTCGATTGATTCGAAACACTGCTGAAGGAATAGTATCATTAATCAGTTCAAAGATTCAATCCTGTTGATCCCTGGTTGGTTGAAAGAAGCAGCACCATGATGCACGAGACGAATATCAATACATTGATTAAGGCTGACTAGCGATTCAGACGACGTGTTTCATCGAATCACCAAAATAGTTTTTCTTGCGGCATTTTGCAGGGAGACGTTCCAGTCAGGGAACACGCGGGATAGAGGTCGGACTCGATTATCCAGTTAACTACTCACCCAGAGCCGGGTTGCAGAGCTATGATCCACAAACTTTTTGTGGAAAGGAGTTCCTAGCAGCTCGCATACAAAAGACATGTAAAATTCGTTGACGGCATTCTCCGATACATCTACAAGCACATGACTAATCCCGACCGCGGAAGGGTAGGAAACACCTTTTTACGCGACTTCTAGCGAAAGGTGGACAGCTCATTGTGAAATCTGTATTGCCTGGAGCTTTGCGACGACTATAAATTCGGACATCTTCTCCACTTGTAGAGGGGTTTTCAGCGTCCGTCCTCTGAGGGGTGGGAAAAGACGAATCCACGTCCATAGCGATGGAAGATCTGGTTGGAGTTTCTGCCAGCAGACAAGAGCATACAGCATAACATACTTTCAACAATCAGCATTGCAGCGTCAAAACCTTCCTGAATAGTTTAAGCTTCTCCGTGGCAACAAACTTTGTCTTCGGTTGGATAAGGGGGAGAAATCGAGACGTGTATGCACATATCCATACTGTTACGAGTTCTTATCTTTTGCAAATGAAGCAAGGCAGGCAGGGGATGGCAGCTACAATCCTTACGTACCAAAATCAAGATGAAGAGATACGTACCATGAGCAGGAAAGGCAGGAGAAAACTCGGAGCTGGTGCGTTCGGGGGGGGAAGAAGCAGGAGAAGGGCGAGGGAGGAGAGGGGTACGGGGAGGGAAGGAATGGTGTTTGGGATGGGAAAGGGATTTGGGGGAAGAAGGGAGGTTGGAGAGGTCTGCGAGGGGCAAACGGCCACACGAAGACGATGAAGAAGACGCCATCGCCATAGCCACAAACTCAGAGTTGCCAAGAAACAGAAACAAAGCTTTTTTGGTGTTTTGGTTCAAAACGAAAACGAAAGAGAATGAATGAGGACGAAGATGGTTTTTTGAATTTGAATTCTCACACAACAGTTTGCGCGGGAAACCTCCACCCCTCCCCCTCACAACACCAAGCACTACCCATTCTGCGCATTACCACTTTTCCCCCCTAAGGCAGATGACCTGGTTCTGTTGTTTTTGTGTGTTCGATTCTCAAGGGTCGTTTGCAAACCATCTGGTTTCTGGTACGCAAGGACTGTAGCCATCCTTGCTGCTGCTTTTGCAAAAGTTAAGAACTCGCACAACAGTATGCCCTCTCCCTACTATCGACAACAATTGTTTGCTGCTTGAGACCCTCCTCTTGAGCAGGGGGCAAGCGAAAAAACCAAGTTTTCCCTCCAAAATGAACCCAAATTCAAATTCTTGTTTTGCAACTCCCCCCTTTGCATGAACCGGCTCTCAACAAGGCAAAATCAAGCACCACTAGTTCAAAAATTCACACCTCCATTTTGGAGGGTGCATTTTTGTGCCATAGTGCTCTAATTCGACTCCGGCCAATCAAAAGCTAGCATGTGGCATTCAGAGCAAGTGGAACTACCTGCAATGCTCTCACAAAGGTATAGAGTGTATTATAAAATTGGGAGAGACCCTCTCTCTTGGCTATAAAAGGAGGGGGCTATTCCTTGATGAGACATGCTCATTCTTGTAAAGCCACCTAGCTAGTACTTTGATATTTCCCCCTCATCCTTCCTTTCAAATAAAGCATGGCCCTCTTTCCTTGATGTCTCCATCTTACATTTCTCCTCCCATCATGTACATGCTTCTCTTTCCCCTCTCCCTTTCCTCTTGTGCCATAGTATCCCTCTTCATTCCCTCCCCTTCTAATCCCCTTCCCCCACCCATGACAACGTTTCGCCCTCACGTTCTCCATTCCTCTATGGCCCTCGAGCGTCGCCATACCTATCCTCTAGCCTCTTGTCTTGATTTCTTTTCCAGCTAATAGAAATGGTGTGGCTGCTGGGATCGAAATCTCCACGGCTAGTGGTGTAAAATCTATTACTCCTGCGACTGGGTGTAGCTATGTGACCGCTTTCGTGTGCAGTTCTCTACTTTTGCACCTCCAAACTACGTGCCTTCCCTATCTCTACGGCTGCACAACCTCCCTGCTTTTGCAAAACATCCGTGCTCCCTTCGAGTTCCTGTGCGCGCATTCGTGCATCTATTGTGTACACCCACGTGCATCGCGGACGGGTCACGATAGTTTTCTGGGCTCTTGCGTCTTCTGGTCGCGAACAATTTTTTTGGGTTTCTGCAAAACTGTAATAGATCCCGCGCCCCCCCTCTCTTCTCTTCTTCTTTCTCTTTCTCTTCTCCTTCTCCTCTCCTCTCCTCTCTTTTTATTAAAGAGTGGGATTTGAACCCAAGACCTCCCCCTTCACAAAAGGGAGACTTTTCATTGGGCCAGTAGATAAGAAGTGATGAAAATGTAGTGATTTTTGCTTATATATTGAAATCTCGGGAACTGTAACTCTCTAACCGTAGGGAGTTTTCACATGCTGTAAAAAGCAAAAGTACTTCACTTCATGTGCTCTACTCATATCTCCTACTAGATCGCAGATTCTGAAATTTTTCAAGTTCACTTCACGGACGCACGCCACATGAGCAGGGTGGATATTTATGTCACTTCTCGACGAGTTTAAGGATTTGGTGCTTGGTCCTCTGTGCCTTACGGCTACCAATGGGTGAGCTCTCTTAATTGATCTTCATGTTGATCTGCAACAAGTGATTGTATAGTGCATTGCTCAAGGAGATGACAGGTGGAATGAAACACTGTGCATGATTCAAGGTGAAGAACTAGTGATACACTGGGAGAACTTTGATTTTAATTCTACTCATTGTGCAGTGATCGAGCTACTTATTACTTCGGAGGTAATTAAAAGGGTGTCCTTCTTCGAAGGGTGGGATGCTCCCCAAGCTTGGGGGGAGATTTGGCACATCTGCTTGTTAATTCGTGCGGATAAGCTCATCTTGAATGGTTTATTCTCAATCTCACTACAAAGGTTTCTAGGGCTCGGCTATGGTTGGTAATGTTTCAACCAAGGAATGCATTTGTACCTAATCAACATTTTGTGCCTCATTTTGAGCTTCAAGTTGTAATTCTTTTTGGTCTAAAGATAAACTATCAACAAAGGATTGTAAGTTTATTTGGTGCTGAATGTTTGGCTCTCAAGTATTGAATTCTCCCCACCCTCTCCTTCTACCTATCTTGGACTACCGAGAAACTTGGGATGTCCGGATTTTAGTCTTGGTGTGATGACATCTTGGATCCTTCAATTTGACGGAGCTTACAAACCTTCGACCAAGGCTGCTAGCATGGGTGTGAAGCTCACTTCACCGGGTGGTGAGGAGTATTGTTATAGAAAGTCTGCACCTGCAAGTACTTGCAACCAAGCTGAGTACTTGGCACTCATTTTTGGGTTACAAAAGGAAGAAGAACATCATGTCAAGCAACTTGAGGTGCAAGGAGATTCCCAACTAGTGTGTGAACAAGTTAGTGGAAGGTGGAAGGTGCAGAGCAAAGGCTTGGTTCCATGACACAAACAAGCATTGGAACTTTGCAATCAATTTAAAGAGGTAAAAATTCAGCATATCCCTCAAGCTCAAAATCTAGTTGCTGATTTCTTAGCACGTGAAGCTTGTACTTCAATCATGCATGAAGCGAGTGGAAGCACCACCCCAACAAAGCCACAAGCCACGAATGAGGGTGATCATTTGTAAGGAATGCAAAGGTTGTGGTCATCATGAAACTAAGTGTTGGGCATATTTGATACGAGTTTATCGACTTCGGAAGATCATCAGAAAAGTCCTCAAGGACATTGCTCAAAAGAAGGATGCCAGATCACACGCCCCTTGAAGAAATAGCATGGCGATTACAAGAACTAGAAGAAGCTGAAGGTGATGTGCAAGCTCTCCAACTATTGACATTTGTCATGGCATTCTTGGTTGCCTTGATGAACAACCTCATGCAGCGCCATGTCTCTAACCCTCGCTTGTAAAGATGGATGCAATATCATGAGGGTTGGTCCTTTTAAGATTCTCTATGAGCTATTCTATGCTGAAGATTCTTCCCGTGTAGTATTTCACAATACACCAGTCACAGCCTACCCTGCCTATGTGTGCTTTGTGGATGTATCTTCACCTGATTTTCAATTCAAGCTACCTCTTTCCATTGTTTGCTAATAGAAAAGCCTCATTTTGACTCTCTCTTTTCCATTTTTCAAGCGTGGCTAACATTTCCATGTTTTATGGATAGGTTGAAGAAAATCCAAATGAGTATCTTGTGGCCTTTAAGCGCGGTTGTGTTTCTCTCAAATTTCTTACTGAAGACAGATGGCTATTGGTTCTTCCCACATTTCTAGAGGGTTTGGCTCAAGTGTGGTATGAGAAGAAAACTGACTGATTTGCCCTAGTTGGTCCTTGCCCATGAGAGGTGGTGCAATAAACCTCAAGAGTCCCCTTGACTGCATCTAGGCTCTCCTTTGAACCCTCCACATACAAGGCCGTATCATCTATGAACTCCGAGTCCAGAAGCTCCTCCTCCTATTTGATCAGTAGCCTCATCCCTCTGAGACCAACCGTTTGCGACCTCAGGAAATAGCCCAATGCCTCCGCGACAAAGAAAAAGAGGAAGGGAGCCAGTGGGCAGCACTGTCTCATGGAGTGGGTGAGCAGGAAGGCCTCCTCGGTGAACCCACCAATCAACATATGACTGGAACTCTCTGCATACAAGGCGGAGACTCCTTTGATACACTTGTCTGAGAAGCCTAATCTTTGCATCGTGCACTCTAAGGAGGCCCACTCTACCCGATTGTAGGCCTTCTCACAATCCAGCAGTAGGATTGCAAGGGGGTGCACTTCCTCCCTGGCCCAACAATCCAGCGCATCCCAAAAGGTGAAGATGTTGTCGAGGATGCTACACTCCTGGACAAAAACTGTCTGCATGTCATGGATGATGGTGACTAGATGGGGCCATAGCCGCAAACTCAAGACCTTGGCTAAGATCTTGTATGCGGTGTCTAGCATAGTGTTTCATCTCCACTATTGAATGTCCAAGCAGTCCCCTCCCTTCAGGATCAAACAAATCCAGCCTCTGCTCAGGGACTGTGGGAGTGCTCCTGAGTCAAAGATCTCCTGAAAGGATAGCCAAAGGGGGGTGTGCAAAAAGGGCCAAAAGCTCCTGAAGAAGACCGAGGATAGCCCATCCTCCCCACTTTTGAGTTGGAAGTGCCCTAAGAGCTTCCCAAAGCTCGTCATCTGTGAAGGGAGAATCCAACTGGCTGCTCACACCCTGAGAGATCACATTTGGGACATGCTCCATACTACCTCGTAGGCCTCCCGCACCTAGGGGGACTCCTCCTTAGCTTGAAAAAGGTGTCGATAGAAATCCGAAGCCAACTCCATTATCTCATTGTAAGAAAATAATACGTCTGTGCTCAACAGATAACAGGATCTCGTATGCAAGAGAGAAAACAAGATAGTATGGAGAATCAAAAATTTTGATTATTGTAGAACTGATACAATAGATGGTGCTGCCTCCCAACCGTGCGCTCCTATGAAAGAAGCTTTGATGGCATGCTGGAAATAGTAGAAGATGGAGGCTAGATGCTAAGGAATCAGGGTTGCTGTAGCCCATGATAAAATGGGCTTCACGAGCTTGCTCTTATATAGCCACCAGTCATAGTCGGTTAGGCTCAATTGGGTGACCGACCCAGTCCGCCCAAAATGATCGACTGGGGGTCGGTCTCGAAATAGGCCATCGACCATACGATAGAACCGGTGCACAAAACAGAGCAACTGACCTGTGGTCACTGTTCGGTCCAGCCATCCGGGATCATTTGAGGCTCCAAACGGTCCCCGCAACCCGAGAGTGGGTTGCCCCGAGAAATGCTTCGTCTACCCTCAGAGCGGTCAATCAAGGGATGCCTTCTCGCACTTGCATGTAGCCTAGTTGGCGGTGTGCCAACTCTATCTAAAGCCGTCTAGCCATCAGGCCACACATGGCCCCCATCTAGTGTCCAAACCAGGACCTACCGGATAATCGAGCTACTCAAATGCCTTCTCCTCAAGTAGATTTAGCTAGTTCCCACGTAGTTACACGAGAGTGGAGCATTGATATCTAACACCCCCCCTCAATGTCCACTCGCAAGTGAACTTACTTTTTTGGCCCAATGCCAAGTCGATGAAGCTGCCTCTCCAGCAAGTCTCTTCCAAGAGCCTTCATGAAGATGTCCGTAGCATTCTCTGTAGTCAGACACTGTAGTCAGACAGTACACCAAGTTGACCTCTCCATCCATGATGAGCTCGCGTACAAAGTGATATTGAATCTCAATGTGTTTTGTGCGAGCGTGGAACACAGGGTTTTTTGCAATCGCCATGCAACTCTGATTGTCACATGATAACTGTGTAGGCTTATTCTACACTGCACCCATGTCCCCCAAAATCCTCCTCAATCACACTACTTCGCAAGATGCAAAGCATGCAAATTTGTACTCAGTCTCGATAGAAGAAAGAGCAACTGTAGGTTGCTTCTTGCTGACCCATGACACAGCTCCAGATCCGAGTGAGAAACAATAACCTATCACTGACCTCCTGCTGTCCATGTCTCGTGCCCAATCCGAGTCACAGAATCCAGTCAAGATGTTGCCCTTGGTATTGGTGATGCCATAGTCAAGTGTGCCTTTGATGTATTTCAGCACGTGCATCCCTGCCCTCCAATGGTTCTCCTGGGGCTTATTGGAAAACCTGCTAAGTACACCAGTCGCAAAGGTAATGTCTGACCGTGTGTTGCAAAATTAGATCAAGCTGCCCACAAGTCTTCTGTACTTCGCTTCGTCCACCAGTGGTGATGAATCCTCACTTGAGAGCTTCACGTCAACCTCCATAGGGGTACCAACTGTCTTGCACTCAGCCATGCCAAATGCCTTCAGTATCTCTCTAGCATACTTCAGCTGTGAAATGAAGATCTGTTTCAGCTCCTACCAAACTTCAATCCCCAAACAGAAATGCATTAGTCCGAAGTCTGTCATTTCAAACTCTCTTCCTAGCAAATGCTTTGTCTGCGAGATCTTCTCTTCATGGTTCCCTGCTATGACAAGGTTGTCCACATAAAGGACCACGATCATACATCTACCTCCTCTGAAGATATACAAACTTCCTGAACCCGTTTTGTAGAAAGTAGGCATCAATTCGCTGGTACCATGCTCGTGGGGCCTATTTCAGCCCATAAAGTGCCTTCTTCAGTTTGTAGACTTTACCTTCTGAACCGGGGATCTCAAAACCTGGTGGTTGTTCCACGTATACCTCCTCCTTGACATCTCCATTCAGAAAGGCGGATTTCACATCCATCTGAAACACGGGCCAACTTCCCTAGGTAGCTAAAGCCAAAACACTACGAATTGTGGTTAGTCAAGCTGTGGGAGCAAAAGTACCTTGATAATCAAAACCATGTACCTATGCAAATCCTTTTGCCACGAGCCGAGCCTTGTACTTATCCAACGTGCCGTTGGACTTGTACTTGGTCTTGTACACCCACTTGGTTCCGATTACCTTGCGTTTTGGTGGTCGATCCACAAGGTCCCAAGTGTTGTTCTTCATTATGGAGCCATACTCTGACTGCATAGCCTCCATCCACCTATCATCACCATGTGCCTCTTCAAGACACTTGGGTTCTTCAGCACAGATTACCTCTGTCATCAACGCGTAGTTGACCAAGTGTTCTTATGCCCTTCTTTGCTCCTCTAATCTCTTGGACCGATGGTGTTCGGATGGTTCCTCCTCAATGGCTGGAGGTTCTCTGCCGTCCAAAAGCTACTTTACCCACTTTGGGAATGGCCGTTGCCATTGTGGTTCTGTAGGCTCTTCTTCGTCTTCTTTATCTTGAATCCTCCCAAGCACTGTTAGGGGAGTTCAGTCTGCTGTTGGTGGTGATACTGGATGGATATCCTTGTCCTGGTTGTCTGGGAAGGAAGCATCCTCCTCCAATTGATGTGGCTATTCTGAGAAGACCACATTGTGACTTACAATTACCTTCTTGGTAATAGGGTTATAGAGACGGTAACCCTTCACCTCTTCATTGTAGCCCAAGAAAATACACTTTCGGCTCTTCGGTTCCCATTTGGTCCTGGTAGCATCAGGACATGCACAAAACAATCACATCCAAAAACTCTGAAATGTGCAACTGAAGGTTTCTTACCAGAAAAGGCCCGCAGTGGAGTCATCCCATTCATAGCCTTCGTGTAGCTATGATTGAGAATGTAAACTGCAGTGTTCATGCTTCAGCCCAGAAAGTCTTTGGCGAATCTTTCCCTTTCATCATACTCCAGCCCATTTCGCAGATGATGTGCATCTTGCATTTTGCTACTCCATTTTGCTGTGATGTATGTGGCGGGGGTTTCTGCCTCTTAATCCTGTGACTTTTGCAGTAACTTTCGAATTCAGTTGATGTGAACTCTCCACCTCTGTCTGATCTCAACTTCTTCACCTTCCTCCGTGATCCTTTCTCGACCATTACATGCCATTCCTTGAACCTACTGAAAGCCTCGTCTTTCGTCTTCAGGAAGTATATCCATATCCTTCTACTGTAGTCATCGATCAGTGTCATGAAGTAGTAGGAACCACCCAAAGCTTCCATCTCCATCTTTCCGCAGAGGTCCGTGTGAACGAGCTCTAGAGGAGCCTTTGCCCTACTGGCCTCTTTAGGAAAGGGATGCCAATGCTACTTGCCCATCATGCAAGCTTCACATACATTGGGCAGATCTGAAATTTCTGGTAGGTTTGCAATCATTCCACTTTTATGCATCTCCTTCAAAGAACTAAGGTTTAGATAACCAAACCTTTCATGCCACAGCTTAGTGTTCTTCACATCCGCTTGAGCGGACAACAAGTTCCTCTTGATATCTGGCACATAAAGAACATCGGCGGACAACTGTTTTACAACTCCATCTGACTTGAGAGCAATCATACCTTTTCCTTTTGCTGGACATTTTGCATCATTGCCGACTGCTACCATGATGTCATTCCCTATCGGCTGTAGAGAGGTATACCAATCCTTCTGACTAGTCATGTGGCGCGATGCACCACTATAAATTGAGTCTCCAGATTTTGAATCCATGTCTGATTCGTGGTCTCGTACTGATTTTTCAAGACTGTCCATGCCTCCTCCGCTATGGTGACATGTTGAATTAATGCCATGATAGAATCACTAATGCTGTAGACAATAGAACACAGTGCATCTGCATTTCTTCTTGTCCACATGAGAATCTCATCCGCAGTTGGTACTATCTATTGTCCTGCATTGGCTGGATCCGGTCTCCTAACCGGCCTCACGTCCACCCTAGTAGCAGTGTCCCAAAGCTCATATACGCTTAGGATGGTCTTCATCTTGAACTTCCAGGGTGGATTCTTAGAGCCGTCCAACTTTTCGCTTTCGCCGAACGGTGGGATTCACAGTCTTGCGGGCTGGGCCATCTCTCACAATCTGTTTGCAAACAGAAACACACTACCAAATCTTCTTTCTAGAGTCCAGGCTCTGATACCATGTAAGAAAATAATATGTCTGTGCTCAATAGATAATAGGATCTTGTATGCAAGAGGGAAAACAAGATAATATGGAGAATCAAAAAATTTGATTACTGTAGAACTGATACAATAGATGGCACTGCCTCCCAACCATGCACTCCTATGAAAGAAGCTTCGATGGCATGCTGGAAACAATAGAAGATGGAGGTTGGATGCTAAGGAATCAGGGTTGCTGTAGCCCGTGATAAAATGGGCTTCACGGGCTTGCTCTTATATAGCCACCAGTCGTAGTCGGTTAGGCTCAATTGGGTGACCGACCTAATCTGCCCAAAACGGTTGACTGGGGGTCGGTCCTGAAATAGGCCACCGACCATACGATAGAACCAGTGCACAAAATAGAGCAACTAACCTATGGTCACCATTCGGGGCCCAAAGCCATCTGGGATCATCTGAGGCTCCAAACGGGCCCTGCAACCCAAGAGTGGGCTGCCTCGAGAAATGCTCCATCTACCCTCAGAGCAGTCAATCAAGGGATGCCTTCCCACACTTGCATGTAGCCTGGTTGACAGTGTGCCAACTCTATCTGAAGCCGTCCAGCCATCAGGCCACACATGGCCCCCATCTGGTGTCCAAACCAGGACCTACTGGATAGCCGAGTTACTCAAATGCCTTCTCCTCATATGGGGGGCTTATAAGTAGAGTTAGTTGGTTCCCGCATAGTTACATGAAAGTGGAGCATTGATATCTAACACTCATGAGGGTTCGAAACCACCCTACCGCTAGCATCTGTCAGTCTCTACAACTAGGCACCTACCGACCTAGTCCCGCCGGTGGCTTGAAAGAACTGGTGGCTCATCCTATCCCCTTGATGTACCCAACGAGCACAAGCCGAGAGCACAAGCCGAATGGTAAGAATACTCAATCCTCCTCAAGTCCATACCCTGAAGCTCCAGGCGCACACATCATACCTGTCAGCAAGCCACTTGGACTCCGTGTCCTGCTCCTGAGATGCTCAATGGAGGCTAAGTCACACCTCAAAGCTCTCTCTCCTGAAGGGAGAAATAACGGTGGAGAGCCTAGGTGCGGAGCTCCTCACTGCTCCTCTGAATTGCCTTGGCTGTCTAGGATGCCCGGCCACCCTTTAGAGTGTCCTCTGGCTACTACTGCCAAATCTCCGATATGACCTACTGCACCTCCTCCTCCTACATCAATGCATTTGGGATGCAAACCCCCCTCTATGGGAGCCCTTGATGGGGCTACTCCAAATGAAGCACAGTCAGCGAGTGGTCTGAGAGGGTAGTCCCTACAAGAATGTTCATGGAACCACCTCTATGCATGGCCCAATCTCTAGTGTAGAACCTATCCAGCCTCTCAAGAAATCCCATCATGCCAGTGCTGGCCAAAGGAGAAACTAAGACTGCCATCTCCAGGGGTCTTTGAGAACTTAGCCTCCCTCCAAGGGTCCCTGTCGTAGACCGAAAAGATAAACTGCTCCCAAGTACTCCTCTCTGCCCCACGAGCATCTCGGAGAAAGAAGCCCTTGTTTATCTTCTCCAAACTCAAGATTGTTGAAGTCCCCTCCAACAATCCACGAGTCTACATCTGGGAGACAATTGATCAAGCACCTCCAGAAGGCCAGGCATTGCTGTCTACAAACTGGGGCATACACATTCAGGATCCCAATCTTGGAATCTCCCATCCGTAATCCCATCCAGATAGTTCTACCTATAATGAGCTCCCCCCTGGTCATACACCTCTGATGCAACTGCCTGCAAGATTGAAATGCAACCTCCAGTCCTTCCCACTATGGGAGACCAGATCTCTGGGCCTCTCCCAGAGACGAGGTGGTGTCTACTTCTGATGTTCGAGGAAAAAAACATATGCTTCTGTACCAAAAAGAAATCCACTGCCCTAACACCACTGCTCTCTATAACCTGTGGCAAAGTAACAAGTGTTGGGGTTGCTGATGTGCCTGATCGTGGACTCCATGCACATTCAAACTCATCATGGTCCAACTCATGGGGAGGCAGGGGGTGGAAAACAAGGCTCTCTTGTGCAAAGGAGCCTGCACTACAACCTCTAACTTCTGTGATTTTGCTAGTGGTTTGGAGGAGTAGTCCAAATCCACTCGGCGTAGGACTAGTGGCATAACTGGCTCGATGCCTACCTTGATGGCCCATCGCATCAAGAAGGAGGCCTCGACTCCAAGCCGATCTACACACTATTGTAGCATCCAGTATGATGCCTCCTTAAGCTGAACCTTAGGACCTAGGCGAAGCTCACAAATAGCTGCTCCCAAGTCCCGTCTATCTGTAGAAAAACCCAACTGAGAAGTGGCGGTCTTCCCATGTGAGACCCACAATTCCCTCCCTTGCGGGCCTAGCCACTCCTCCATCATGCTGAACATCTGCTGCCCCATAATCAGATTAAACAGCATGGGGGTCCACTGCTCCTCCCCACTAGCTGAGAAGTGAATTCCCAAAAAGGGACGAGTGTGAGAACCGTACACTCCTATGGAACTCCCTTTTCGGGGGTGTAAAATTAGGACTGACACCTCCAAAGTAAGTAGGTATTTGTCCAAAATCTCTAGGTAGTTCCACAGTCCTAGCCTCCAAAACTCTTTGGTTAGAGGATGACTAGGGCGGGGCTCATGACCTGGAAGCTGAGAAAAAGGCCCCGATGACAATTTTCATCAAGAGTACAACCAAAACCTTAGGCCTAGATAAAGGTTGTTGTGCGGACTTCTCCTCCTCGTTGATGGATTCCTAAATGGCCTCAATTGGATAACATGTAGGATGTGGAATTATCTTGTTTATAGTGCAAATATTATAGCCAAGTGAGGGCCCTAAAACAGGCCTCTTGGCTTCCAAAATTTTACCCTCCATCTGGTATTGCCTTGATTTTTCACCAACAAGACTCAAGAATTTGGCATGCTTAATGTAAGAAGATAAGGTAAATGAAAGTTTGCGTTATAATTTATGTAAAGTATTTGACTTTAAAAAATATAGAATTATATCTCAATAAAAGATTTTATTCAAGTTTATCAAAAAGGTATTTGACTTACATAAAATGTAGAAATGTTCCCTAAGGAGTACCCCAACTCCTTATGCTATACATTTGAAGTATTATTATCTGAAACCACAATTAAACAAGGATGATCCAGCACATTATAAGACATTTTTGAAAGTTTCGACTTACATAAAAAATGAATGGTAAGCTTACCTAGCACTTTATAAGAAGTCGTTAAAAACTTTGTAGTCATTCTCATCTAGCTTATACTTGTCCATTCTTGCATTATATGTCAAGTTTGCTAATGCAATAATTGTCTCAATTCCACCATGTTTAAATTTGTCAAGTCAGATGTCAAAATTTTGCCCTTTGATACTAGCCAAGCTGAACTTCCAAACCTTGGGGCCTATCTATTAAATCAAAGCCGCACCTATAATCCATGTACCTCTCTTCCACTTTCTTCCTCATCTTTTGAACTCTTCCTAAGTACCATGTACCATGAGTTGCATCCATCTTCCTCATGCTTGTAGCTGTGCCATTTCTTTTTATGTGTTGATACCCTTCTCCTTTTGTGTCATCATGAAAGTATATAGCACAGTCACAACCTACTATGCCAAATTATTTTCCATTTGATGATTGTACTTTTGTTTTATGGTTAAAGTAAATACCTTGCTTTACCCTTATGATTCTTGTTGGAATGTGATCAAGGGCTTGCTCTAAGGTGCATGTGTGCATCTAGGGGAGTCACATGTGTGTATGTGTGTAGTAGAAGCACACCTAGTGCTATGAGATGTGACATAAGTGATGATGTAAGTGCAAAGGTCCCCACATGGAAGGTTACTTTGATTTAGGTAGTTCCTATGATGTAGGGGCTAATTACCATTGATGTAGGGAAGGTGCCTATGATTTAGGACACCTTCCTCTCCACTCTATATAAGGGAGGTTCTCCCTTCATTTCAACAAACATGCTTTTTCTTCACTTGTGCTCTCCCTTTGTGTCATCATGAACCTCTTCGATCCCACCCATCTCTTATTTTGGTATCAGAGCCCCTAGGTTCTAGAGAATCCATTCTGAAAGTGCCACATCATCATCTTCTCTACCCTCCACCTTCTTCTTCATTTTTGTCCTCTTTCTCATCAAAATTTGCTTAGCTCTATTCTCAGCCTTCATCCAATCATTTGCCAAGGCCTTTCTGTTGTAGAACAATCTCTGTAGGGCGCACCTCCATTGTCACAAAATTGTGCCTCCATCACCTGTACTGATAAGAAAATAGTCTGTCAAACTTTTGCATAATTCTACTTCTGTGGTCATTCATTTAAAATTTCCTTTTCGCACAAGTTGGGCGATGCTACAAGCAAGCTGTTGATGAATTTTGAGCTCATTTGGTCAAGTATTTGAGGAGAAATAGACAAAAAACCAATCAAACTTGCTTAGCTTGACTATGGTTCGAGGTAGTTCGTAAAATAGGACATAGATGGGCTAAAGCTCTGTGGTCCTATGTTGAAGGGCTGAAGCCCTGAAGGAATATAAGCTATGTTAAAGTAGCTTGCTTATAGAAGCTTAGAGTAGGGAGTGAAATTTCCCCGGTCTCTCTCTCGGATCTCTCACAAAAGTTCTCTCAGAACTTCATACATCTCAAGGAAACCTTTCTTTCTCAAACAACATAAAAGAATTCTCTTTCAACCAAATCTCTCACACACAGTAGAAACCAATGGTTCTCACACAAAAGAACAATGGATGGAATTCCTTTTGCAATGGAAGAATCTCTCCCTAATGGAATGACGGAAATTTCTTTAAAGGAAAACGGAAGTTCTCTCAGTGGAAGAGAACTCTCAAGAACTCTCAATCACTCTCTCACACTCTCAAGGATTGCAATGCCTCAACAGAAGGCAAGGGAGCTCTGATACCATGACAAAATATGAAGAGGGGAGAGGAGAAGAGTGGAGATGAGGAGAGAGGGCACAACTAGAGAGCACACCACAAATGACTAACTGTACACTAGATTTAGTTGAAAAAATAGAATATATACAAACCCATTTAGGGTTAGGGTTAGGGGATCTAACCCTTTCCTTTATAGCACTCTATAAGGTTAGTGCTATGCACATATGATCACGTGATGGTGCTATGCACACATGATCACATGATGTTGAGCGTGAACTCTCAACACATGGTTCTCCATGTGCCACCCCTCCACCTAGGCGGCCCCATGCCTACATATAGTGAGCCATGGCCCACCAAGGACCATGGGAGCGGTAATATAAAATAGGCGGAGATGGATATTATATTGGATTATTCCCTCCATGTAGGATAGGCCCATGTGGGGGGGGTGTAGATAGTCAAAGAATGCAAGTTAAATAATTGGGAAAGTAGGATGAGGTGGCAAGACTTCTTGTGCCAGCCGTCCACTTGTCCTCCTAGATGTTTGAACGAATTATAAAATTGGGAGGAGACCAAGGGAGTATCTTACACTTGGGATATGGGGTTTGATTTATGTGGAAAAATGAGGCAAAGGGTTGTCGCACACAATTGAGAGTGTGTACCCACCTAGACCACATGGGAGACTCTTCCACACACACCATGCATGTGGGAGGATGCATTTATTGGGAGAGACCCCTCTTTTGGCTATAAAAGGAGGGGGCTATTCATTCTTGTAATGGCTCCTAGCTAGTACTTTGATTTCCCCCCCCCCCCCCCCCCATCCTTCCTTTCAAATAAAGCATGATTCTCTTCCCTTGATGTTTCCATCTCTACATTCCACCTCCCATCATATACATACTCCTCTTTCCCCTCTTTCTTCCCCCTTGTGCCATAGTCCCCCTCTTCATTCCCACCCCTATTAATCCCTTTTCCCCACCTATGTCAATGCTTCTTCCCTCATGGTCCCTTTTCCTTCATGGCCCTCGAGCATCGCCATGCCTAGCACCTAGCCTCATGCCTTGATTTCTTTTCTAGTTAATGGGATTCGAGCCCAGGTCTCCATGGCTAGTGGCATAAAATTCGTTACTCCTATGGCTGAGTGTAGTTCTACAGCACCTTTCATGTGCGGTTCTCTGTTTCTGCGCCTCCAATCTGCGTGTCTTCTGCTCACAGTTCTCTGCCTCTGCGGCTGCAGAATTTCTCAGTTTCTGCACCTTCAGCCTACGATTCATGTGCATCTTTTGGGTTCTTGTGCGTCTTCTGTGCGGCACCACGTGTCTTCTGGTTGACTGCACCCGCAAAACTGCTCCTACGCATCTTCTGTGTGGTGCCATGCAAAATTGCTCCTGCACATCTGCAACAGACCTCGCGCCCCCCTCTATCCTCTTCTTCTCTTTCTCTTTCTCTTGTCTTCTCCTCTCCTCTCCTCTCCTCTCTTTTTATTAAGGTGGGAATTAAACCCAAGACCTCCCCATTCACAAAAGGAAGACTTACCAATGGGCCAGCAAATAGGAAGTGATGAAAATGTAATGATATTGCTTGTATGGTGAAATCTCATGAATTGTAACTCTCTAACCGTAGGGAGTTTCCTCTTGTTGTAAAAAGCAAAAGCACTTCATTTCCTCTTCATTTCATGTGCTCTATTCATATCTCATACTAGATCGCACATTCTGAACTTTTTCAAGTTCACTCCTTGGATGCACGCCACACGAGGAGGGTGGATATTTATGTCACTTCTCGATGGGTTTGAGGATTTGGTGCTTGGTTCTCCACTCATTACGGCTACCAATTGGCGAGATCTCTTTCTTGATCTTCATATTGATCTTCAACAACTGACTATACAAGGCATTGCTTGAGGAGACGAAAGGTGGGATGATACATTGTGGATGATTCAAGGGGAAGAACTAGTGATACACTGGGAGGACTTTTATTTCAATTCTACTCATTGTGCAGTGATCGAGCTACTTGTTGCATCGGAGATAATTAAAAGGGTAATATTCTTCGAAGGGTGGGATGTTCCCCAAGCTTGGGGGGGGATTTGGCGCATCTGCTTATTAATTCCTGTGGATAAGCTCATCTTGAATGATTTCTTCTTGATCTCACTACAAAGGTTTCTAGGGCTCGGCTATGGTTGGTAATGTTTTAACCAAGGAATCCCTTTGTACCTAATCAACCCTTTGTGCCTCATTTTGAGCTTCAAGTTGTAATTCTTTTTGGTCTAAAGATAAACTATCAACAAAGGATTGCAAGTTTATTTGGCGCTAAATGTCTTGCTCAAGTATTGAATTCTCCCCACCCTCTCCTTCTACCTATCTTGGACTACCGAGAAACTTGGGATGTCCGGATTTTAGTCTTGGTGTGATGACATCTTGGCTCCTCCAATTTGATGGCACATACAAACCTTCGACCAAGGCTGCTGGTGTGGGTGTGAAGCTCACTTCACCAGGGGGTGAGGTGTATTGTTATAGCAAGTCTGCACCAGCAAGTACTTGCAACCAAGCTGAGTACTTAGCACTCACTTTTGGGCTACAAAAGGTGCAAGAACATTGCATCAAGAAACTTGAGGTGCAAGGAGATTCTCAACTATTATGTGAACAAGTTAGTGGAAGGTGGAAGGTGCGGAGCGAAGGCTTGGTTCCATGACATCAACAAGTATTAAAACTTTGCCAACAATTTGAAGAGGTAAAAATTTAGCATATCCCTTGAGCTCAAAATCTAGTTGTTGATTTCTTGGCACGTGAAGCTTGTACTTCAATCACGCATGAAGCGAGTGGAAGCATCACCCCAACAAAGCCGCAAGCCATGAATGAGGGTGATCATTTGTAAGGAATGTAAAGGTTGTGGTCATCATGAAAATCAGTGTTGTGCATATTTGATACGAGTTTACCGACTTTGGAAGATCATCAGGAAGGTCCTTAAGGACATTGCTCAAAAGGGATGTGCACACTTTCCGAGCAAAAACCTACGAGTAGAAAAGTTAGTGACACCAACCATGCTTGTATATTTCTCAAAGGAATATACAATTCTTTCTTAATTTCTCATTTATGGAACCATATACTTACTTATTTTTCATTCTTTAGAAACTCCTATAAATACCTCCCTACCATACTCTCTTTTGAGTATTATGGTAATTAAATCATTTTAAAAGAGTTTCCCTAATCTTTAGCAATCCCATATTTGAAGCTCTCATATAACAATGTATACCATATTCCTTGGATGAGTAGGAAAAAGATATTGGAAACCTCATACTTGAGGCCATTATAATCGATCATAAATTAATCTCTAATACATTATCAAATATGGAAAGGCAAGGAATGAATTTTCAAAATATTCCCAATTCTCCAAACCTAAGTACTTTTAAGGAAATGTGGTTTCTATTGAACTCCTTCCTACCATAATATGAATTAGGGAGAAGTTGTAACTCTCATATACATCTTGAAATTTTTACTTTTTATCTTTTATAACTATCAAAAGTATAATTTTAAGCCTACCATCGCATAGGTCATGAAATTTTGAACATTTTTCCTTTTTACAGCTCCTCAATCTGAGATAAGGAGCAAAAGTTATGACCCCTTCTGCGTAGGCTCTCCAAGGGTATTCCGCCGGCGGAATAGGGTTGGGGGGCAAGCTCTTCAAACCATATTCCTTTGGAAAAATACACTTAGAGGGTCTATTAAAAAAGTATTATATTATTTTCTTAGGTCATCCTGAGGAACTATAAAGAGGATATTTGCTCAAAATTTCATGATCCAACCAATGGTGAAAGGAAAAGAAAGGATTTTTGAAAGTGATAAAATAAGTCACCACTTGGATATTATATATGTATATTATATAAAGGTATATTTATATCTATATCTATTTATTACTATTTCATATTTACTTACATATTCCTTGAAATAATTTGGATTTTTTTGCTCCCCAAAAATGACGAGCCTATATATTTTGACCCCTCCTACCTTTTGTCCGCTCGTCACTCGGGGGTTTTTGCTCGGAAAATGGAAACCCCAACTCAAAAGAAGGATGCCAGACCACACACCCCTTGAAGAAATA